>NC_069717.1:23938483-24225983 GCF_027358585.1 Pangasianodon hypophthalmus
TGTTAATCCATACACAAAAGTATACACAAATATGCACAGACACATATGGAGAATCAAGTGTGCCAAAAAAACTGAGGAGCTTTTGAGTGGCTGCAACATGCTTAAAGGAAAACTCCACTCTGGAAAGCTTTATATTATATAAAATATAAAAGCATTATATAAAATTTAAATATTTAGATTTAGATATTTGTTGCTAATTTTTTGGTTGGTGCTGTGTTTTCTTATTCCCATAAGAAGTTAGTGGTAATGCAATGTTTCTTTTTTCACGTATCATTTTCCGGCAACGTTCAGGGTCTCATTAATGAGAAATACAACACAGAAATAGTGGAGTCGTTGGTGCAAATGCTAGACTCAAAGTTTCAGAATGCAATGCAGCTATACAACAGTGTTGCACTAAGCTACAGCAGAGACTCGGCTTGGCTATTTAGCGATCTCTGAGATGATGAACACCATAGCGTTGATGCTGGAACATGATCAGTTTGAGCAGAGTGTACAGATGAGAAGGTGAGAGAGCTGGACAGACTAAAGGCCTAAAGCGCTGCTGCATCACTCACATTAGGTATAGATGAAGTAAATCCCATTGCAGTTAACCAAAGTGAAAACAGTCCAAGATGTCGATGAATGAAACTAACACTAATAAAGTCAACTCAGAATTTCATTACAAAATTATCTTGGATGCCACTGAAGCTCACATGTTCATTATAAAGATTAATATGCAAGTCGTTCAGGGTGAAAGGGAAGGGTTTCCTTTAAGGCTAACCAGCTTCATACAGTGAGGGGTGTGTTCTTCCAAGAGCATATGATACGATACTTGATCAGTGAGATACAACATAATTCAGTTTTGAAGAGTGAGATGCCACACCTTTACTGGAATTAGGAGACAGACGCCTTGTCTTGTAAGTTAGAAAAATACTGGACATGCCTACATGCCTTTCTTTTTTTTTTTTGTTACAATATGTGCTTATTTAATTTAATATCCTGTTTATTTATGTGTGGGAGAACTGGTGCTCTATGTGATCATCCAATTTACTCCTCCAGGCCCCAAGCCAAAAAAGTTTTTGCTTCATTGCATTGGAAAAGATGGCCACAGAGGCCCTTTCTACTGGGACTGACAAGCCCATTAGAAATGCTTAAAGGGAAAGAGAGGAACAGTAAGAAACACAGTGCAAAGGGAAATTCATTTGATAACGTTAAATAATTACACTAATTAAAAAAAGTAATCAGACTTTAAAATGTTCCCCTAATTGATGCAAATGTAAGTAACTTGTTCATCAGTCTATCAGAAGAATGACAGTTCTGTCCATTTTAACTCTCTGGTGCTTTAATGGTAGCATAGCCAGTGTGTGTGTGTGTGTGTGTGGCTGCGCATAGAAGTATATGACCTCTAGTATGCTTATGTAGATCATTTCATTTCCCTCCTCTTAATCCTAAATTCTTCATCCCTAAATGTTTTCCCTCAGCCACTCAGCAAGTCACATCTCGCCTGTATCAGAAACAGACCACGGAGAAGAATCCATGTGGGCAGAGTTTGGAATATCTTACTCTGATGGCCTGGAGGAGGTTCTGTGCTCGACTAGTCATTCTCTTCTCCTCCATGTTCTGGCTGTTCAGGGCAGAGTGCTGAATTGAAAAATGAAGAAATGGTATAATTGACTACTGAAATATTGCATGGTGTTTCAAAGAAGAATGAACATGTGTGTGTGAGAGAGGGATAGAAAAGGAGACAAGAGTGTCCTCTTGTGGACACAGTTAATAAAGGCAAGTTCTGGTTCACAGTATCAAAGTGTGTGTGCGTGCGTGTGCATGTGAGAGGATGTTTTGCACTACTTGTGTCTGCGTGTGCATTTGTGGTGTTTCACTGTTCACTCCAGATGGATGGACCAGCATTGACTCCTCAGAGAGTGGCTCTGGATGCGACACCTCCAGCCTGCTTTCCTGTAGGAGAGTGAGAAGAGGAAGGTGAGAGTACAGACGAGGAAGAGGAGGGGGAATATAAGCAGTGGGTGAACTGCGTATGACAGCATATTACAGGGCGAAAGACAACAAGTCTCATTTTCAAACAGATTCTGATTAAGGCTTTCAGAATTTTTAATCAAGAAGCCAAAAATCTACATGAGACCCCACGTACATACAGTAACGTGTCCTAAATATTTCGGCATATATTATTATTTATAAAAATTGGTTAATCATGTGTCAGTTTGCTTATTAAATTCAAAGCAAACAAAAAGTAGATAATTTTCTTAAACAAGTATTACCAGAGTGATTTTTAATTCTATCTCAGATAGCACTGTAGTAGGTATGTAAAGCACTATCTAAGTTGCACAATACCATTAAGTTTTAACCCACATAGTGGGCATGAAGCCATTTGGCAATTGGCCTCACAGCACATGAAAAAAAAAATTATGCATGAGATGAGTTGAATATGTCAGATTTTTACATGGATCCCAGGCCACCTCCCAATAAACATGCCAGTAGGTGGACTGGCTCCTCTAAATTGCCCCTAGGTGTGAATGAGTGGGAGCATGGTGCCTTGCGATTTCTGCCTTAAGCCTAGAGTTCCCAGGATGGGCTTCGGACACTCAACTCCCCTGACCAGGATAAAGAGCCCACTGAAGATGAATGAATGAATATACAGCATGTAAGTGTATAATGAGCAGGTAAACATTAATGAGAAAATTATGATACTGCCCCCTAGTTCTTAAGAATTATTATTATTTTTTTAATTAAAATTTAAATCCGATCTTAACAAAACTTGTACCCTACACATATTTATAGTAATATGTTTGGAGAGACTGCTTAGTTTGAGTGTTTGCACATTTCTAACATTGGATTCTGGAGGCTCTGTATGTATGAAAGATGGTTCGATAAAGCTGGATGACTCTGCTGCTCTGTTTTGCTCCACAGTCTCTTGCAGTAAGCTCATCTCCTCCATCATAGGCACAGCAGTGCTCTCACTCTCAGCTACACATACACACACAAGAGAAAAGCACCTTTATTAGCAGTCCATAACTACACTTCAGTGGCTATGTGGCTGCTGTAATGGCCTTGTGTGTGTGTGTGTGTGTGTGTGTGTGTGTTTGTGTGTGTATGTGTTTGTCGGTGTATAGGTCTTCGCATTACCCTCTCTCGCCTGCTCCCTTGTCTCCTTGGGGTCACTTTCATCTTCAGCTTTGCTGTTTGGCCCCATTTTCCCAGCTAACACATCTCTAGGGAAGAGCTGGATGAGAAAGGGAAGGACATTTAGCCAGGGTGCATTGCTTCAGTGCAGAACTGACAGAGTAATTACCCAGAATCCACCACTTTGACAGAATAATAATAGCTAAGAGCCTTTTCTTGCACTCTCACTGGGATGATGGATAAACCAGACCAAACATATAGACATGAATGGCTGTACATCTTTCTGTGTCAGTGTGATATGGCCAATACCTCAGGTTTTTCACATTTAATACAGACTTTACACAAAATCTGCATAGCTTCCTTAAGATCTCCTTTTACAGAAACATGACATATGTCTACAATATTTGCTTATAGTTCAGCATCCCTGAGTTTATTATTCAAAAATCCTAAAAGGTGAACTAAGAAGCTGCACTGCTAAATATCAACTTCAACTCACAGGGAAATATACTGCCCTCTGCTGAACCATGAGTTCAGACCCTGAGCTACTGAGTGTGCTCTTGCATGTAGTAATTATGGAGAACACAGAATAAAATGTGGGAGGCCAGACATGTGGGCAGACACTGATTAGTGCTCGGACTGCATTACAATGACCACCTGTCGCCAACATGACACAACGAAACTACGGGGGTGTTCAAGCATCTGCGAGGGAAATGCAAATCTGTAAATATTTTCTGATGAAATCTCCAGAAATCCATAAAGCCTGTGTTTGTGTTTGTGTGTGTGTGTGTATGTGCACACATATGTGTGTGCTACCTTCTGCAAGTCGTTGTCCATGACAGGAGTGCAGAAATGTGAAAATAGATAATCCACGCCTCCATTTTCCTTCCAGTCCATGAGTTTTCGTGTGGGTGGAGCTATGTCAAGTGGGGTCAGAAGGTCAGAGTAGTCGGCTAGCTGGGCTTTGATGGCTTCATTAGAAAGCTCCTTAGACTGATCTACCACCAGCTTCCTTTTCCTGCTCCCTTTCTTCCTCTCTGAAGATGCTGAGAATAATAATCAAGATGTGACTAAATAACTGTGGCTCAAAGGATCAAGATGTTCTTTGCTATGGATTGAAAAATAGCTAGGGTGTTTCCTCCAGGTCTTGTCTTAAACTGAATGCTATTGCTTGGTGTTGGCATCGCAAAACATAATTTTTTTGCTTTTAATGCAAATGCCAGCATGCATCCTGTGTGCATCGGTGCATCCACAAAGGCTGCTGACCCACAACTTCATCAGTGCACATACTTTAATAAAATTTCCAAAATTACAATGTAGGATATTTTGCAGATATGGCTCATAGAGTCAGGATTCACATCACAGGCTAACCAGCTTTACACCTAATTCATATTACTAACATTGTAAGGTCTCAATTGATGCACACAGATTATGCTGCAGATCAAGGGAGCTGAACTCCCAAGACATGTTGCACCGTAAACCAGATTCCTCTGTATACTACTATTTGTAATTATTACATCCTTGGACTAGAGACATACGTGTAACAGCCACAGGTTCAAGGGCAAAGCCTTCCTCTGCATTCTCCAGCAGTGTGGTCTCATTCAGTGTGGGAGTCTCTGGCAAGGCCTCTGAAGTAGCTATGGAAGACTCTGGAGCTGGAGAAGCACAAAAGAAAAATCACATTGTGAGCCAAACGGCATTCTTCTTTTAAACTTGGGCCATTTAACCCATATTTTGTTATCCCTTGACTTCATATTTTCAGGATTATGAACTGGATTATGAACTGAAATTGGACTAAGAGTACTTTGTGATCCATTTTTGCTATGTCCTGAAGCAGGGTTGAGATACAAACGAGCCAAGGCTGAAGAAAGGACAATTAATAACTAAATCATTCTTCATGAGTGAAATACACATATTTACCACAGAGGGGCGCACAATAACACTGTTTATAGAAAACCACACAACCAAGACTTGTTAAGGTCTCATACACAATTAATATAAATTAATAAAGGGTAAATCTTAAATTGATGTGTGGATCTTAAAAAAGGACTAATGACAAAATGAAAGAAATGCAAAACAGAATAAAAAAAATATCCAGTAGCCAACAATCACCTGTAGGATTAATAGCAGTTGGTGGGGGTGTCGCAGGGACCTTGGAATCACCATAGGAACCAGTCAGCAGCGCATTCTCATTAGCATTTGCTATTAAATCTGCACAGACACAAGAAACTTTGTCTTTAGAACTGACTCCCAGAACAGCACAGATCAAGAAGTACATTTGGCTTTAAGAGGTTGAGGCAGAATATAAAATTGCACATTTTTTCTATATTTCATTTGGTCTGTTTTACATTTAAATAAAGAATTTCTCTACATATTCCAAGTCCAATAGCTATACCAAATCTGCGTGAGTACACATGTAGATACATACTAGTGCTTTATGAAATCTAAGAATATATAAGAGCTAAGAAGCTAAGAATATATACCTACATATATTTATACATAAATTAGAGATACTGATATAAACAATTTCAATGTGAACAGTGATGTGCAAAGAAGTTCACTACCAACAAGATCAAAAGCCATGCCCTCATCACCAAATCCATCACCATTTGCAGCGAGACTTTGGAAACTTGTATCAAATAGTCCCTGATGAGACTGGGTTTCATCTCCTGTTAAAAAAAAAAAGAAAGAAAGAAAAAAAAAAAAAAGACACGAAACAATAAAACCTAGATACTGTATGTGCCAATGCATGCAGTTATTACTGGAATTTTCTGTCAGATTAGGCTCTAGTGAGACTTATAAACCCTTCAAGAATTTCCCTCATGGGATCGATAAAGTCTATCTATCTATCTATCCATCTATCTATCTATCTATCTATTACCCAAGTCGTCCATGGAGAGAAAACTGTTTCCAAAGTTTTCCTTCAGAGTGATTTCCTCTGTGCGGCTCTGGTTCAGTGAGAAGTGATCTACCACATCAATAGTGCTGGAAGAGAAACACAACCACGTCAAAATCACTTTATTGTAGCAAAGAGCAGAATGGTGGATAAAAATTCAAGACAAGAAATATCTTGTCTATGAGGTGGATGGAAAACGTTGTACTTGAGATCAGGCAGCTGTGACTCGAAGTCAGCGAAGTCCTCAGGCAGTGTAATGGCTTTAACCATGGCTTCCATCCCTTCCTCAGGCAGATCCAACTGTCCTGTTATGACAAAGCAAACACATGACAATGATTTAAAGTTCATGCTCAGCTGTGTTTGACCCCTGCTTCCCAGCATTTCTGTGACAACACTAGAGATAATACTAGGGAATAAACATATCTACCTGTTTGACATGACATGCCTAAGCCTGAGGAATGTGGATTAAAAAATATTAGAAAGTGCACAAAAACATTTTCCAGCTTTGATATGATTTTAAATGAAATAGAAACATTTAGTCACCCTTTTACAGATGCAGCATTTAGTCTGCTTGACTCTGATGTGTTTACTGGGTTTGGGGTCGCTTCCAGACTAACCTTTCAGAACATGATACAACTCTGATTCAACCCAGTTGCAGGAAGTAACCAATGAATGAAAGGCTTTGGCATGTACATTTCTAGTCCTCCCCTTCTCACACACCCCAGCGTTTATTCGCCAAGTTTATAAAGTCTGTACAATGTGAAACTGAATTAGACCATACTAACCAAAATGATCAATTTCTCACTGATTTCAAGCAGGTAAATATATTGGTAGGTGAGAATGTGATCTAGGAGAAGTGTATTCAACAAATCATTTATTCCCACTAACCACATTAAGTACCAAGTAAGTAATCAGCCACTTGGCTCATCTCATCTTCTTTCAGCATCCAACACAAGTCCTGCCCCTTTCTAATTATTTTTTCTTCATTCTGGTTCTTCCAGATCAGACTGAGTTTAAATGCCTCCATACCTTTATCATCTACCTGTATACTACTCATATGTAATCGTACAGAAAGGTAAACATGTGATGTTGAAAATCAAATCAGTTTGTTTTGGGGGGAAAACAGCAACATCACAATTAGGAGTCACGAGCTGCATCACTTTCATTTGCTCAAAAAGTGTCACCTGATAGACCTCTTTGAGTGTGATGGCTAGATAATACTGATTCAGAAACAACATGCTTGGACTTTGTATGGAACAATAAGGTCACGCAAAATGCAGGATCCGTGATCACCTGGTCGGAAAGCCACTTTGATTTTAACCACAGCATCACTGCAGTCTGCAAGGAGATACTTGGCTTTCCTAGAGTAGATCCGCACCACGCCCAAGAGCAGGTGACCTGAAGTCCGCAGCCCAATCTTTATCTGGAATTTAGCATAGACACAGAGGTTATGCTGTGTTTTCAACACTGACACAACACTGCAGTCCTGACTTCAAATGGGTCCTGACTTCAATAAGGAACATATAGAGTACCTGAGGAGAAATAATATCCTCTATCGTCGCCTCTAGGTTACATTCAAACACATGGGCTTTGGTTATCTTCTTTTCCCAGTGGGCTGCAAGCCAGATCCTGGCCAGGGGTCCACGTTTAGAGGTGAAGAGTTGTGTGAAGAAGACCATCTTCAGTAGTTTTCATTCAGTCAGCGTTCTCAGTCCCAGCTATTCTCTAATCCAGATAAGACACCTGTTAACAAGAAGACAGATGGATGACAACTAGTTAGCTCTCTGTTAAATAAATCTTCAATGAATGACGTGTTAGCCGCTTGGCTTGTTATTTTACCTCCAAAATACCCCCATTTAACATTCAAGTAGATACAGAATGATGTTCTGGAAATGTAAATAAACCAAATAATTCGTGTATTTATTCAAATGTCAACGCATCCAAGGGCGCGCGACATTTAAGCTAGCTAGTATGCTAACACTAGTATGTTTGGTTAGTTAGCTGGCTAATTCTGGTGTTTATACTATATTAAAACTGATACGTGGGATTATAACTAAATATCTGTGTCATTGTAGGTGGTTTAGTTCACCAATTAACAACGTCTTACCTTTGAAGTTTGTGTATATTTTCCTAAAAGTTATTTTATTGACAGGTTGATATTAAAGCTGCCTCGGAAATGAAAAAAAAAAAGCTCGCGCATCCCGCCAATTTTGATAGTTCATGTTCACGAGCCCTGAACATGAGATTAAAACTATTATTAAAAAGTTAAACTGGTATGGAATGAAAGAAAAAAAATCAAAATTCAGTTATTTTATCTTCATCTAACGTTACTTGCTTTCTGTTAGCTCTTTATTAAAACCTTGAAGTGACGTGAAGTGATGGTCCTGCTTTATTTTAATGGCCGCTGTTCTGTAAATTACAGTATGATAAAATGTTCAGTAGTGGTGATGCACAAATTAGTGGAACTGCTCTGTAAACTCGGAGAAACAGTAGGAGTGTCAAGTAGGAGACACTCTGTCAATCACTCCGTGTATCAGCCAATCATAAACGGGTACAGTTACGGCTAGCCAATCACATCACAGATCGTGACTGTCAATCACAAATCTGATTGGCCAATCAGAATGTGATGTACGTAGCTATCATATTATAATATAATCATATTATTATATAATAGGCATTTTATATATAGTACAACAGTAAACAGAGGTCTAAAGATTAATTAATGAATAGAATTATTTAATTAATTTATCAAAAAAAGTAAACATCTGCATTATATAGTACTCCAGCAAACAGAAGTTTAAATATTTGTTTGTTTGTTTGTTTGTTTGTTTAGCAGAAATGTAAACATTTGCATTATATAGTACTCCAACAAAAAAAAGTCTAAAGGGTTTGTTTGTTTTTATTCATTCATTCATCTTCAGTATTTATTCTGGTCAGGGTCGCGGTGGATCTGGACCCTGTCCCTGGAATACATGGCACAAAGCAGAGAAAATCCATTTACCTACACATTCACACACTCACTCACACCTAGGGGCAATCTGGAGTCGCCAGTCCACCTGCATGCATGTTTCTGGACAGAAGGAGGAAACCAGAGAACCCGGAGGAAACCCATGTGGGCACAGGGGAAAACATGAGAAACTCCACACAGACAGTAACCTGAGACAGGTAGCAACTGCTGAATGAACACCTTTAGTATTAGCCTAACTTTTACAGTGTTAAAAAAAACAGTTCATTGTACTGAATTAACGGTGTGTTAACTCAGAATTAACATCCACAGTGATAAATTACACTTACACAAACCCTCATAGTATCTGTAATAGTTTTAATGGTTCTAATGGTTTTAATGGAAACTGTAATGGTCCCTGTGGGTCTCTACTTGTAATCTGTGTGCCTTATATTGGTGGCATGTTATGTCTAGTGGATACCATTAAGAACTAGTAATGGAAACCATTTGTTAATGGTTTTAATGGTTAACAGCTGATGGTTTGTAATGGTATTTGTAGTGGAATCCATTAGAATTTCTGTGACGGTTTCTGTTGTTGTTGTTTTCCAGCAGGATGGGCTTAAACACTAGTGCCACAATTCAACATTGTAAGTGTTAATTCACCCCAAGGTTAATTAAACACTCATTGTAAATTCAAGACTTATTTCAATACTATTAGTGTTAATTCAGCTCTGAGTGTTCACTCAGTAGTGTTTTCACCTGTGCCTGAGTAGTTCTACACATATTTGACTAAGTGCTGCTTAACATTTATCTTGTTTACTTAGCGCGAGTTAAGATTGCGTGCTCGCGCTGTGCTGAGTAAACGTCAGCGGTGTCGCGAGCGCGCAAGGTGTGCTGAGTGGAGTCTGAAGGAAACTTGTCCGGGAGTGCAGAAAGTTTTAAAAAGATCCTAACAGTCACTCATTAAGTCGTTTCTGACAGACGGTTACGTCTTTGGCTTTGTTTCCGGGAAGTAAGCATGTCTTAAAGAAGGTTTCGCACCTGTGCATGGGATTTTGCCTCAGAGAGAAGAGCGTGCGCTTGATGGAGTCCGGCGCGTGCGATGAAGAGAGTCTCCGCGCGCTCTTCCGCGCGTGCGATGTCGACAATTCGGGCGTCATTGAGAAATGGGAGTTTGAGCAGATGTGCTCGGAGCTCCGCGTGCGACCGGCGGATATCGACGACATATTCACCAAGCTGGACACGAACGAGGACGGAGCGATAAACATGGACGAGTTTATCCGCGGATTTCAGACCGCGTCCAGCCTGTCGAGTGAAGAGAGAGAGCTGAGCGAGCGGGTGAACAGTGCAGAGGACTTCGCACTGGCCTGGGAGGACTTCACGAGCCGGCTCGGGGAACAGAGCAAGCTAATCCCGCGGTGAGGAAAAACACCTCAGAGACACTTCTGCAGCAGTTATCCACTGAAGTATTAAAGAGTCACATTCAGTGTGAAATTCACTGTAATCATGTGCAGTTCTGTCTAACACGACCCTGCTGGGGGCAAAAAACAAAACAAAACAAAACAAAACAATAGAAACCCTCATAGAATTTGTTATGGTTATAATGGAAATTGTATTGGTTTTAATGGAAACTGTAATGGTCCCTGTGGGTCTCTTCTGGTAATTTGCTGCCTTCTATTGGTGGCATGTTGTGTCTAGTGGATACCATTAAGAACCAGTAATGGTAATTAATGGTAATGGTAATGGTAATTTGTTGCCTTCTGTTGGTGGCATGTTATGTCTAGTGGATACCATTAAGGACCAGTAATGGTAATGGTAATTATTGGTAATGGTAATTTGTTGCCTTCTATTGGTGGCATGTTGTGTCTAGTGGATACCATTAAGGACCAGTAATGGTAATTAATGGTAATGGTAAGGGTAATTAATGGTATTGGTAAAGGTAATTAATGGTAATGGTAATGGTAATTTGTTGCCTTCTGTTGGTGGCATGTTGTGTCTAGTGGATACCATTAAGGACTAGTAATGGTTATGGTTTTAGTGGTTATACTGGGAATTGTATTGGTTTTAATGGAAACTCTAACGGTCCCTGTGGGTCTGTACTGGTAATTTGTTGCCTTCTATTGGTGGCATGTTATATCTAGTGGATACCACTAAGGGCCACTAATGGTAATGGTTTTAATGGTTAGCTGGTGGTTTGTAATGGTATTTGTAGTGGAAACCATTAGAATTTCTGTGGTTGTTTCTTTTTTTCAGAAGGGGATGTATCCAAAAACCCAATAATTCCACACTTAGGGCCGAGTAAACACTGTGAACTCAACATAGGAATATTGAAGTTTACCCTTAATGTTAGGTTCAGTAATGAGTGAATTCATCTCTTTAGGTTGGAATTCAATCCTGTAGGTAAATTCCTGTTAGACAAGTTGGGAAAAAAGGAATTGTGTTCAACAAACACCCCTTTAGTGTTGACCACCTGCAGTCCTGAATTCACATTAACATTTTATGTCTGACCAATTAAATGAATATAAAAAACTTAGTAGGAGTTAATTTAACATAGTGAACATTACTTCAACACTGTAGATGTTAATTCACTTTAATAATTATGTGTTCAGTTATTCAACATTATAAGAGTTATTTGAACAGTGTGGGTGTTATTCAACATTATAAGAATTAATTAATCAGTGTAGGGTGTTATTCAACATTGTAAGAGTTATTTGAACACTGTAGGTGTTATTCAACATTATAAGCCTTAATTAAACATTGTAGGTGTTATTCAACATTATAAGAGTTATTTGAACACTGTAGGTGTTATTCAACATTATGAAAATTAATTAATCAGTGTAGGGTGTTATTCAACATTATGAGAGTTAATTAATTATTCAACATTGTAAGAGTTATTTGAACATTACAGGTGTTATTCAACATTATGAGAGTTAATTAATCAGCATAGGGTGTTATTCAACATTATAAGAGTTAATTGAACCCTGTAGGTGTTATTCAGCATTATAAAACTTAACTGAACACAGTAGGTGTTATTCAACATTATAAGAGTTAATTAATCGGTGTATGTTATTCAGAATTGTAAGACTTATTTGAACACAGTAGGTGTTATTCAACATTATAACAAACAATTAAACACTGTTGGTGTTATTCAACATTATAACAGGTAATTAAACACTGTATTTCTGACACGTGACATGTCAATGTCAGCAACTCATTTTTGACTATTAACACAGACAGTATAATATACAGTATAGTGCACAGTAGGTCGACTCCTTACATTATAACAATATCATATAGACTATAGTCTGCCCAACAGCATGGACATTACTCTAATGATTTATTAAATACATTTCTGTTAAATGTATTTAATAAATCATTAGCATGACGTCCATGCTGTTGGGTAGACTATATGTTTCGAGTAACAAGTAATTATTTTGCGTAAAAAAATTGTGCATCAGTAGTAGTAGAAATTATTTGGATGACTGAACAACTATGCTTCTTAACATTTTTAATGAACATTAATTTCTCCAGGATAGTCCTACTGAAATCTAAATAATACAATGATAAATTAGAAATGGTAATGACAGCAGCTGTAGTTCCACAACAATTTTATCTGACGATTTTTTTTTTTCCATTGAGAATTGGAAAAATAATACATTTAGTAAGGGTGTGATAAATTACGTAATAACGTCATAAGAAACTCTTTGTAATGAAACACACCTGTATGTAAACTCATCGTGACTTGTTTGCTGAATGAGTCAGTAAATTTAGCCAGCCAAATACTTTATACTCCCTTTGATAAAAATGTTGACTTTTTATTTATGGGATGTAGGTTGTTTTGGAATAAGTTATGCTAAAGATTCAACTTTTGGTTTTACTTTTCCTTAATGCAAAAGGACTTCTTGGTGCTTTTTCTGTCACTCACTTCATCTTTACTTGCTCAGTTCTTGTTGAGTGGCCCAACAGAAAAGTGGTTAAAAGTATGCCATTCATTAATACATTTAAAAAAAATTATAATTGTTGGTAAATTGCTGTGGTATGAGAGGAATAAAACACTTTGGAATATGCTGTTTTAGGAAAATGATCAACTTAAGGGTGGAAACAGTATCTTTGTCCAAATCATGTGTCAGGCCATATAACACCACCCCATTGTTGATTACTTTGACTATAACAGTGCAGCCCAAAGTGTTTTATTCCTTATCTGTCTCAAGTTTGTATGCTTGATTTGATATAAAATGTTCATTCTGTATGTTTTATGATGTAGTCGGGTTGGAGGCAATCAATCAGGTATTCTAAAAATGCCTTAAGCCTGGAGCTGAGCTAAATCTGCGTCAAGGCAATCAGCATAACTCAGCATTAGTCTAATGCACATCTTTGCCTTATTACTTTTGGCTAAACTGAAACCTTTAGAGTCTTTATAGAGATGAGAATTTGGTAGATATGTACTCTACTGTATCCTTATTAAAATTAATAAGATGATTTAATGCGATGTGACTAAACAACGTGTCGATGTGTTTCTTCTAAACCAACAATTGTGGGGTTCTTTTCCAGGTGACTGGTGATAGTCACAAAAATACTGTTAATATATAACTCTGCAATCTTATTCTTTTATTATTTTTACCTGTCCTAAAATAATTAATTATTTTCAGTGAAGTCAGTAGTTATTTCTAAACTACTGCAACTATTTTGGGGACATTTTTTTATTCACTTCATGACAGCTCTGTTTATCCACCACGTTTATGATTTGCTTTAAAATGTTCATTGTGTAAGAGTTAGGGCAGGTCACACATGTGTACACAGGTGTACTAATGTATTCCAGTGACTCCATGAGAGATTATACCCAGAGCTCTGCTCGTCTGTTGGAAATTCTTTCCCAGTTTAATCTGTATCTAGTAAAACCACAGCGTATTGCAGAATTATAATGATATAGTGGAAAACAGAGGACAGGAAAGCACCATAAGGATGATAGTGTTAGGCACCAGTACAGAGTTCATATACAGGTCATGGTGCTTCTTTTTTTTTTTGGTATAAAGCATGCTCTCAAGGTTACTTTGTGACATGGAGTACAGTATAACACATTTGTGATTAGAGTTGACTAATGGTTCATTTTAGAACCATTATTTTCTCTTAAGAAAATTTTTTTTCCACATCTTCAGTAAACTACAGAGCTGTAAGAATGGAACAATGTCATATAATATTATTCACTTTCTTTGATCAATGTGTGTGCAGAATTGATCAGGTTTCGACTCTGTACCAGAACATCAGTCTGACCGAGACCAGGATGATTCCTCAGTATGAGAAAGTCCTTCTAAACTTCATCAGGGAGATCAAACTCCAGAGTAAAGAGATGGAGCGTCTGGCACTGGCTGCCAAAAGGTATGCATAGTCATACACATAAAAATGTCACGACAGTTTAACTAATCAGGTAAAACTTGAACATATACAAATGTTGTATTATACTGATATACATGTATAACCCTAGTACCAAAGGAACGTAACAAGAAGACGTTATGTGGGCTAACCAATTGAGTAACTAATGTATTATATGGGGTAAATAATGCTAATCAAGGCCACAGTAGTACAGTGATGTGTGTACAGCAAGCTATTATAATAAATATTTCTCAGACAAAATTACATAATTGCATTCACAACATTGCATAGACAGATATACCGCATGAATATCTGCAATATTACTGAGTTTAACTTAAATATATTATGTCGTAACAATTTTTTAATAAGGCAACTATGCTGTGAACAGATATTCAGATGTTTAATGGGGCAAAATATAACAAGCTTAATATAAATCTTGCAGCCAGCACTATTGTCAGAGCTGCTGTTATAGAAATTTAATCAACACCTTCTGACCAATCAGATTTGACAATTCAGGAGCACTGAGGTATAACTGTGTGTAACGTGTTTGCAGGGCTCAGGACCAGAGTGCCATTCAGCTGAGTGCGATGGAGGAGGAGATGGACCAGCGTATTCACATAACTGAGAGAAACACACGCATGGAGGTCGGTACAGTATCACCATCACTTCTAAAAATCCAGGCTTTAGTGTGTTTAGGTTCATTTATCATGCTTGTGTGCTGCAGTTTGCTCAAACGTGAGGACAAGAAGCTCTGAGTTGTTCTTTTGATATATTTCTATCCTAAAAAAAACAAGTGATTAGAGAACGTTCTAGCTTTCCCTCAGACCAAACCAGCTATCATCAGCCGATAACACTGAGGCTGAAAATATGTCACACAAATACAAAAAGTTTCCCTTTCACATATCTGTACAGAAGTTGTGCATATTTGCTAAAGCCGTATTAGTATAGCATTGTGAATAGGTAAACATTTTATTCAGGTAATGATCCTGTTCTGATCTGTGTTTTTACATTGATATAACTTTATAATGTGATTACTTTTTGTGCTGTTTCCATGGATCCTGTATTTGGCATGTTATATAACATAACAGCTAAATGAGCACAGGTGAATTCATGCTGCTCTGGTAAGGTAAATACTTATGTCATGTGAGTTTTCTGGATGAGCTCCAGATCTTTATTTATCTACGGCGTAGCAGTTTTCAGGGCTGAGAAACCTGGGCAGACGTCAACACTGCCCATGTCCTTAACCCTGTTTCTAATCTTTAACTTCTGTTCCTGGCCCATCACTTATCAGCTGACCCATGTTTATTTAATTTATAGCTTAGAACTGTACAGTACCTGCTTATTTTCCTACAGCTTGTACTTGAGGCAGTATGTACTACAGTTATTATTTCAGTGCATTATTAAACAAAAGAATGAGTATTAGCAATAAGGGGGGTAAAAGTTTCAACATGGGGACTTTTAATCTTGTAAAACGTGTTCCATGCTTTATAGTGAACCGGTAACATTGAGTCCAGTACGTCATGGGAAAAAGTTAAAACAAACAGCTGATAATGTGATATTTATATCATGAGCAATGTTCCAGCAGTGCGAGTAGTTTTCTTTTCTCCGAATTTCTAGCTAAATTTATGGAAATGTAATGTATGAAAACGCATTCCTCATAATTTCTTTTGTAGTTTTTTTTTTTTTTTTTTTACATCAGTCATATCCTTCTCACATTTTTCTTGGGAACAGATCAGGTCAAACATTTGCACTGAAGCAACCCCACTCTGTTACAGCCACACAATTCCAGTTTAAGTGTATATATATATTTTTTTTTTGTGAAAAATATGATAAAGGTTAAACATAGAGAGAAAAGATTTTTGAATTTGAAGTGTGAATTTTCATAGTCTCTCTGTTCTTCTGTTTCCGTCAGGAGTCTAAGAAGGCAGAGGCAGCACTGAGCATTATGAAAGAGCAGCACGAATCTCAGCTGAGTGAGTTACGGCAGAAGGTCCTCACCCTGCAGATGGTGAGAGTTTGTTTCATGACCATCAATAAATTCAGTTTAGACACCAGCACTGCTGAATGCTCGATTCTGATTGGTCAGACGTTGTTGATTAGTTTTCTATAACAGCAGCTTTAAAAGTAGCTTTCTATTCATATGCTTATTCTAATACATTATTGTTTCTATAGTAACAACTTACACATGGCAGATGGTCCACATTTTAAAAACGTGTGTAATCGAGACATTTATTTAGCATTTTTGAGTCTCCGCTGTCAGCACTTTGTAACAGTCACAGGTTTTCAGACAAGCAGCTTTTTGTTTTATTAACTAAAAGAGAAAGATGAGAGTGGCTGGTGAGCGAAGGACTGTTTATAGCTGTAAGTGATAACAGAAGAGCTTACTTCTACTAGGGACGTTCCACGACATTAAATGTATCTAAAAATGAATAAATATTATAATGTATCATTTTTTGATCAATAAAATATTGCAACATGCAAATTGCTCTGGAATAAGAGGATTAAAACACATAGGGATATGCTGTTATAGGAAAATAATCAACTTCATAGTGATAACAGGAACTCTGTTTCATGTCGGGCAGCATTACACCACCATGTCTTTGATTATTTTCCTACAACAGCAAGCCCTAAATGTTTTACTCCTTTCTTAATGGGGAACCACCATTTCACTGTAGCACTTTATTTAGTTACTACTTGGAATGCAACTCTATATCAAACCACAAGGCTGTGTACAAAAAAATGATCATACAAAATGTTTAGCATGGATTTGTGTTTTACTATAGACTTTTTCACAATATTTTACAATGTCTAACAGATACACAGTAGTTTACACACAGTATGCATCATCATTACAGAGTTATCATTTTTGCTAATAAAGCTATACTAATGTCATAAACAAGCAACTGGCTGAAGTTTGATCTCTTTCACAGTTTGAAGACCAGAACAAGAGCACCAGCCTCAAAGAAGAAAACATAGCACTGAAGCGAAAGAATAATGAGCTGACCCTGGTATGACAAGATTATTTAATTTACTTGGAAATCAGATTGCAGTAATTAAAGCCAGAGGGGTTTTTCTTTCATTGTGGACATGGGATCCTCCTTGCACTACATGTTTTAGAGCAGTATGTACTAAAGGAAGTGCAGCCATTTTGCACAGGTTAAGCAATCTAAAAAGAATGTGCATAAAAATGGACACAGGCTCACCTTGACTTATAACCAATGGTGAAAATGCCTTTATTACAATGAAGTCTGTAAAAAAATTATCACCCATACACGAACATTTGGGACCTTTTCTGTCTGGTGTGGTCCATTTTCCTCTACTCCATTTCCCACCCTATAATTTGCATAGTTTCTAGGCCTGAGTGTAAACATGATACCAGACATGAGGACTCTCCTTTGTGTTATGGCTCATTCAGCTTCCCTCTTGAAGAGGTGTGGGCTTTCCAGATCACACCAGGTCTTAATCCACTTTTCTTACAGCGTGTTTTTGTTGTTCGGGGGCTCTGATTAGGAACTGAATACATTTGGACACTGCAATGTGGAAAAATCCATGTTTAATGTCATTGCATGGTTTTGATTTCTTCCAATAAATTCACATTAATGTGACTTGACAGGCAATATGATTGAAATAATATTTTATATTTTATTGGTCATTGTGTAAAAATGAATTTATGTTTAATATCAGGTTTAATATTTAATATCTTTGTGAACACGCCGTTTGTGTAGACCTCCATGACTTAGCCGAGTTTGCTCCAAAAGTAATACCAGTTTTCATGAGTGCTAAATACCACGCGAAGTCAGTAGTTACTATCAGATCTAAAAAAAAAACCTGACTGGATGGTTCATTACAACAATCTCCACTCAATGATTTGCACCTTGAGAAGGAAACATCCCCAAACAACTGTCTATGTTATAGGAAAATAATGAACTTTGGGAGTATCTTCACTTCTTATCAGGCTGCAGCACACCACTCTGTTGTTGATTGTTTTTCTATAACAGTGTTATATTCTTTACTTAAACCATGCAGTATAGTGGGACTACAGAACCAGAATTGGGATACAAAAAAAAAAAGTGGGTTTTTTTTGTTTGTTTGTTTTTTCGTCTGTCACAGCAAAACCAGAAGCTAAAGCAGGAACTGCTGGAGTCACACACCAACATAGCGTTTCTGCAGAGTGAGCTGGACTCCCTCAAGAGTGATCTCACTGACCAGAGCATCAATCTTGAGCGGTGAGAGCTCATTTTGAGATATCTGTCAATTTCTTGATGTATGTGCAGTGCATAAAATCATGCAGATACAGGTCAAGAGCTTCAATAAATGTTCACATCAAACATCAGAGTGGGGAAAAATCATGGTCTCAGTGCCTTTGACCGTGGCATGTTTTTTTTATGCCAGATGGTATTTCAGAAATTTTACACACAGCAGTCTCTAGAGTTTGCACAGAATGATGCAAAAAACAAACAAACAAACAGCACATAGCGAGTGGTAGTTCTATGGATGGAAAAGCCTTTTTTGATGAGAGAGGTCAGAGGAGAATGGCCAGAATGATTCAAGCTGACAGGAAGGCTACAGTAACTCAAAGAAGCACTCTTTTCACCCGTGGTGAGCAGGAAAGCATCTCAGAATGCTCAACACATCCAACTTTGAGGTGGATGGACTAGAACAACAGAAGACCATATCACATTCCAAAGTCACAGAGATCACATTTTCCCCATTCTGGTGTTTGATGTGAACATTAACTGAAGCTCTTGACCTGTTTCTGAATGATTTTATACACTATGCTGCTGCCACATGATTGGCTGATTGGATAGTTGCACGAATGGGCAGGTATACCAGCTTATTAAAGTGTAGATTTAGAATGTAATACGTGAAGTTACTGAAGTGAAAAGTGCATTAACAGATTCAGGTAAAAAAAAAATTGTATTAAAAAAAGTGATACAAAGTTGTAACAGGGGTTAGAGAAGAGTGTAAAGGTGGTGTTGTGTTACTATAGAAGTACTAGTTCTTAGGTAAACTCCGAGGGATAAATTTCAGTGCGTCACACACACATCCAGGCTGTGATCCTTTTGTGCGCTATCAGTGTCTGGCCACTCCCACTGCTGTTTGCTGTTCTAGCATCATAAGAGCAGGATATCCTGGAGTGACGCCACACACCTAAGGAATTTGGTGACCTTGTTGCTCAGCAACCAAGTCCGAGATCTATTTGAATGCCTGCTTCAGTGGGTCTGTGTTTGTTCACGGTTTCTGTGTGTTACTACTTAAGGAATATTACAGTGTCTTTACTACATCTGTAGTGTTTATATAGTTACCATGGACAAGAATTTTACTGTAAACTCTACTATTTACTCTAAACCTAGTATTAATGTAAATATAAAGGCAAACTGGCTTAGCAAAATGGACATAAGTCTAATCAATTCAGTTTGTAATCAGATACCAGCTCCTACATTTGGAATTAAGTTTTAAAATTTTAATTTTCTTTTTGTTCTCTTTTGGGAGTAACCATATTTATGTATACATTTCGTTCATTTCAGTTCAGGAAAGTCTACAGTTTTCATTACAATATATAGTAGAAAACATTAAAATTTCACCATGTGAAAGGTTTTCCCTGACTGCTACACACATAACGCAATATTACAGTCTAAAAACAAATATCTTAGTATGACAGACATGAGAGAAAGCCTTTTTATGTAGTTTAATCCACCTTTCCACCACTGGCATAACTCAGACTAAAAGGTCATTCTGGTTACTTCCTCTTTCCTAATAAAGGTTTTGCTTTATTCATGTGCAGTCAGATGGAAACTTCTATGTTGACCAAATTCTTCCCTCTAAAATGGCAAATTATACACATTTAGAGCTTACTTTACAAATACCTTTCCCACTAAACGTTTATTAAATCTCCCAGCAGACTTTCCAGTAAACCGGTTTTCCGTTCTTTTCTCAGTACAAGGAAACTTGTTGAAATTCTTGTCCATGGTTATTAAACATAGGCTACTGATGCGGTGAATAGAGGTTAGAGATTAGTGATTTAAAAACACAGGCGTATTCCTTTAGGTGTAAGATTCTTGATTCTAGTTGCAATCTTACTATCCAAATATTAGCTGTAATTATATCTAAATATTGAATGGGTTTTGGATAATAATTAAAACAGTGAAAGAGTGTTGCTAGTATTACAGTATCATTCATAATCTACTAATGACAATCATTTTAATATTTGTTTGTGCAGAGATGAAGCCCTAATGAGGTCTTTTTCTGAGGAGAGGGACAACCTGGAGAGGCAGATTGAGATGCTTCAGTAAGTATGAGACATATGAACTTTCCTACTTACAGATAACAGAATGATTCATAGGAGATTTTGTAGTTTGTTCTAGCATAGAATGTAAGGCACACTATTTCATTTATTCTCTGTTCTGGCCTTTAGGTTAGCAAACAGGAAGCTTCACGACACCAACGATGGTCTACGTATGACTCTGGAGAACAGCCAGAGCAAAAACAAGAATCAGGTAAATGCTTGAATATGATCATTTGATCTCTGTACACAAAGTTGTGCATAAGCAGAAACTAAAGTTCAGTTTGAAGATGGATTACGATTACACTCGAACAATGACCCATCCTAATCTCACTGAGGAGGTCGGGATTAGTGTGACAGCGAGTTGGAGTGTGTGTGTGTGTGTGTGTGTGAGTGTGTTTTTCAAACTGACAGCGTAACCATGCAGTCTCCTAAAAGCAGACTAAAATGTCAAAAAAAATTATGTTTGCAGAGAGGTAGTGGACTGTCTCCTGCAGGTACCATCGATAGGACAAAGAGCATGTGCACCCCATATTTTGAAAGGTATGTCTGGAGCATCTGTGGCACGGTATATAAATGTTATATGTGAGTACATAAAATAATGTTTAAAGTACAAAACATTATAGAAAATGTTGATATTACACTGAACTATTACCATTGTGGTCACTTTAAATACATTTAAAGTACATTTATTGTTACTGTTACCACCACAAAGTTGATGGTTTTCCAATAAAAGCATGCTCCAAAGTGTTTAAGAACAGCACATCATACTTTATTTATCCATTTATCATTACAGAACATCCATGAGACAAGTCATATCCTGTTATCACTCACGTTATAGCAGATATAAAGTCATTACCTCACCAGGCTTCTCTTTTTTTTCTCTCTCATGAAGTTTATGAGACAGAAAATGCAGCTTGTCGTGTTACAGAGAAACCAGAAATCGAAAAAAATCCCTCAGTCTTGACAGCTGTGTTATGTCAGAAAACTTAAAGTGACAGCTTTACCTCTGAGTGTTACAAAGTGCCAACACTGGAGACTCCTTCCAAAAATGTTAAATAACCAACTCCTCACAGAAAACATCACCGTATAAAAGATACATTTTCTTTGTTAAATAACATCACATTTTAAAAATTCATTTAAATGAGTTATGTACACGTATACCAAACAAGTCCCTGTGAATGAGTTGCTACTATAGGAATGATAACGTATTTAATATTTAACGTATTTTGAATTTGATATTAAACCTATGATTTGAATTGCCGCTGAAGTACCGTCAGAGCTGCTGTTACAGAAAATTAATCAACTCCTTTTGACCAATCAGATTCAAGAATATGGGACTGTTTGGGAATGTCAGTAGTGGGTGTTAATGATATAACAATAACACACAATATTACTGCATGTTAATATACTGCTATGTGTATATGCTACTAATATTTCATTAACACTAAACATGTTTATGCCAAACACCTAGTTGAGAAATGTGTTATAACACTCAGTATTGCTATCAAAAATATCGTCAGCAGCACTGCAGGAATTGGCTGCTTAGGTAGGTATCACGTTTTGGGCAGCTGTTATACTCCCAAGATGTACAAATTCACATGATTTTCACTATGTAGTGCATTAATTGGGGAGTTTTGCATGTAACAGAGCATTGTGTAGGATATTCAGCACACTCCTGAAATCTCACAATAGATTACAGAACAAAACTACATGATGCAGGACACCCATAATGCCCTTGTAGGGAATAGCAAGAAACCATCTGGATACATGAAAAGTATAAATGGTTGTGTTTTTTGTGTTACTGAAGTATTTCTGTGGCTCTGCAGGTGCTGTAAGGTCTACACAGATGATGATTACGAGCAGCTGCAGATAGCGGAGTGCCTGCGAACGCAGAACAGTGAGTCTTTGGCTCTGGCGCTGTGTGATCCCATGCGCAGACGTAGCAGCTGTGAGGTGGACAGTCTAGATGAGAGCTGCGTGGACAGCGGCATGTCCACTCTGCGCTCCAACAACGGCTACGACTCAGAGCAGGAGAGCATTGTTCGAAGCGCAGTTTGCATGACTGCCTTCAGCTGCTCAGGAGACACCTCAGACACGGAGGTGAGAGAACACACACAGATGGGGAAATGTTTACACTACAAAGGATGATTATCTCAAACAGAGTTGCTTATGTGATTTCTGACACAATATTACACACAGGTATGTTAACAGACAAAAAAATGTGTCTCGAACCTAAAAAAAAACAGTTGCAGTCACCTTGAAGCCAGAATCTCGACTTCATGGTGAGGGAGAGGATGCTGAGGGAATGGTTGTTTATAGCTGCTATAACATAAATGATAGCAGGAACTAGGAAATTAATCAGTGGTGATAGTAACTTTGTGTTACGCAGCATCACACCACCCCCATCATTTATTATTTTTCTATAACAGCTCCTTAGTATATTTACTCCTTAGTTACTACAGACATATTCTACTATTTTATTAACCTGTGGCATTACTGAGCAAAATAGTGTCATTTTTAAGACATTTAAGGTTAACTAGACGCTAGAAACTTCCCTTATTTGTTAACAACATTAGCACTATAGCTTTAGTACAAACTGAAGAAGCAAACTTTATACACCATCATGTAATGGATGTAGTAAAACACTATAAAAAGTGTTTGTTATAGAAAAAAAACTTCTAGAGCTGTTGCACTTACAGGCACATTATTGCAAGTTAGCCTTGGGATTCATGATCAGAAACTGCTGACCCTCCTGACCTGAATTTATTGTGTGTGTGTGTTTGTATTTCAAGGTGCCAGAAGTACGAGATGAGACAGGGTGCGAATCAGACAGCGAGTCTGTCCTGAACATGACTTCAAATCCAGTCGACACAAAAGACATCACTGCTTCAGGGAAGAAATGTCTTTCACCCATCTTCAGTGAGGTACCAGTGAGCTTAAACAGACAACGTAGACCTTAAACACTAAAATCACAACACTCAAGGTTAAACATTTAATTAAACATTACACTTTATCCAGCCATTGAATGTGAGGGAAATCATACATAGTCAGGAACCTTAATCAACAGCATTGGAATTCTGAGGCTGATAAAATAAAAAATAGAATAAATAGCGAGGCTTATACCTCTGTTCTCGATGCTGATTGGGCAGAAGGTATTAATTCATTTTCTATAACAGCAGCTCTGACTGTAGTCCCAAGGCAAAATCACAGGTTTTTAATTAATGTGCTCACTGTAATATATTAGCATATTTCTGGTAACAACAGATTTAATGGTTTCTCGGTAACATGGCAAAACATGGAAAAATGTGTCGTGTGTGATGTGTCATACTTCCTATAAGAGCATGCCCCCAAGTGTTTTATTTCTTACACCACACCACCTCAGTAAACCCTTTTTTCATTTTGCATTTGCTGTACTGTCCAATGAAGTACATAACTTCTCAGATAAGATATTACAAACAAAACATGTTGTCAGTAAGACGTTCTGTTCAAGTTAAATGGTTTTCCTACAGAAACTGAAGGGTGAGAGAGCAGTGATGGCTCAGGCATCTGACAAAACGTACAAGATTGTGTTAGCAGGTGATGCGGCAGTGGGCAAGTCCAGCTTCCTCCTACGCCTCTGTAAAAACGAGTTTAAGGGTGTCACCAGCACCACTCTGGGTAAGCACAACTGAGCACTGAACATGACATTGTGAACAACTCATTTACATTTCATGTCCTTTTTATTACTCAGCAGTTGAAGTCATATCGCCCCAGACATTTCTTATGTTATAGTGATACGATTGTAAAACTTATTTTAAAAGCATTTTGGTATTTAAATTGAAATTTTAGTCAGAACATTAGAACATAAATATATACATAGTATATTTATACATATACACATATACATCAGTATTACTGTTAGGAGACCTGAGGCGATGATAAGATACCAAATACCAAATGCCGGCTGTGTTTGTTTTCATTAAGGAGTTGATTTCCAAATGAAGACTCTTGTGGTAGATGGAGTGCCGACGGTGCTGCAGCTTTGGGATACAGCAGGTCAGGAAAGGTGAGAAGCTGAAGCATGGTCAGTTAAACCCTAACACCAAATCCAGTAACACATTGTAGCCCAAAATATTCCACTGTAAATGGATCCTAGCATAGCTCAAACACTTCTTTAGTCCATACCTTGAAGGTACAACACATCTTAAACAGATTATTTTGAATCACTATTAACTTAAAGTTAGTTTAACTGAGTCATGTGTTGTATTTACTGGGTTGGTTGCAGAAATGTGAATTAGTATGGTTCCTTCTCAACAGGTTCAAAAGCATTGCAAAATCCTACTTCAGACGGGCCGATGGCGTTCTCCTGCTCTATGATGTAACCTGTGAAAAGAGTTTTCTAAATGTGAGAGAATGGGTCGACACCATAGAGGTATTTCTGATATTTTATCCCTTAAAGGAATAGCTTGGCGTTTTTAACCTCTGTGAATCCGATGTGTGTGATTTTACGATAGTGCGCTTATACACTACAATATGGAGATGTAAAAAATGAATACATCAAGGAAGTGGATCCAGCAGTGAGGAGGTTCAATAGTGATCGCATTTGTATGTTATAGTGTACATTAGTTGTTGACTTAATCTCCCCTCATCTCCAGGATGTGTCCCAGTATAAAATCCCCATTATGCTGGTAGGGAATAAGACAGATCTGCGGCAGCAGGCTCTTCAAAGTGGTGTCAAATGCATCTCAACAAGCTGCGGAGAGAAACTGGCCAGGGTGAGAGGATTCACTATGATATAACTCATATACCTTCCTGTGTGTATGTGTATAATGTGTGTGTCACTAGGGAGAAATTTTTAACAAAATGCCAAAGTTTGAGGTACATACCTGTGTGAACTCTGTGTGCTTGGTTCTTGACAGACTTACAGCTCCCTCTTCTGTGAGACAAGTGCAAAGGATGGTTCAAACATCATCGAGGCAGTGCTCCATTTAGCACGGTGAGTCACTCATAGTGCGTGAAGTGAGGCACATAGTCAGCCACCAGCCACACTTAAAATTAAAACCTAGTTTAACATGTCACAAATACTTTAATGTATATTACATCAGAACAAAAATTCCTTGTGTTCATAGACAAATCTGGACACACTATATTAAAGTGCTTTCACTTATACAGCACATGAGGGCAGCAGATCTGCTTAAAGTATGTCTGCTTGTGAGCATCAGGAATAAATTCATTGTGCTGTCTTGTAACAAACTTCACTGCATTTTCATTTTGACATTATCATCAGGTTTTGAATAAACATTCAAAAAGACAGATTATTTTGGATGCAGACTTCACCTATTTAAATCAAATAACCATAATGACGTACATGTGTGGCAGTCAGGGAAAACCCATAGGATGTTGCTGAGACTGATTTTTGGAAGACAGCCAAAATTGTGTTTTTCTGTCAGTAACAATATTTTGACACTACTATTACAGAATTATATGCTAAATTAATTATATAGAATTATATAGAATAATATTACAAAATTATATACTGTTGCTGGAATCAAATCTTAAAATGCGTTTTTCTCCCTTTACACCTTTGGGATTAACTAGAGATTAAACTGCTAGAACTTTACCTGTGGTTGAGGTATGTGCAAAAGAAAAAACACATTTCTGTTCAGGAAGGTTTCCTGAATGGCAAAACAACAAAGCGATCAGGTTTGAATCCCCGCGATGCCAGGTGGCTAGAAGTCGACAGGGCAAAATTGGCCTTGCTCTCTGGGTGAGAGGGATGGTATACTATTTCCTCTGTCAATCACAGAGACACTAGCCAATCATAAACATCTGTGAGCTCATGTATGCGGAAGAGGGTAGATAGTGCTTTCCTCCTAATGTGTTGGTGAGACCAAATTGGAGAGAAAATGACAGGAAAAAAAAGGGTTTTCCATGCTGCCAAGCAATCATCAGTAGTTGTCACATATTAAATTTTTTCTTTTTTTTCACAGAGAGGTTATCAAACATGCACATGAACGCAAGGACACAACATTGGGGCCAAACCTCTCTGGGAGCCCCAACACAAAGATCACCAGCTGCTGCAGGGCCTAATGCATGTTCTTTATCATACTAAACACACCTGCAGTGTGTGTTATAATACTTGTTTCAGAAAGATGCCACCTGTGTATTGGACTGTATGAGGCCTTACATTTCTATGCCTGTCTGTATTGCAGCCTACCTCTGATTGCGCAGCTCGAACTTTACTTTAAAGAGTTTCATGTTTTACACATAGGGTGCTGCATATAGGATATTCACTCTGTTCCGTCATACCCGGAGAAGTGCACTATACAGTGAGTAGGGATGCAAATAGAGTTTGTAAGAGTTCAGTGAGGGTTTTCTCATGGTGGTAGACTAAGGCCCTGATATTAAGATCCCAGATAAATCATTTACATGTGCAGTGAACTAGTAGGCATGTTGTGAGTTATTTACAAAAATAATTTTGTGAATAACATCATGTGCAAAGTAGGGGTAGAAATTACCATTTTTACATATGGAGTTTATTTTCAGTAACTACAGCAATTTCAGATTTCAGACACCCAGAAGAGTGAAACTGAAACTCAAGTATAACAGCGAATAAAGGTGGAAAACTGTTCAAAATACAATATGAGCATTAAAAAAAGTGTATAGAAATAAGAGTGTTCTATAATTGAGGTAAATGTAAAGGCTAGGTTTAAATGCTGTCAGCATCTGTGATGTGAACAGGGGGTGAATATCTAATCTAAAACCAACTTCACCATGACAATAATATCTCATCTGAGAAACTTTCTGATTGTTTGGAGACATCAACTCTATACCATTTAGTTAACTAGGTGTCATTTTGTCTTCACTAATGGAAACAGGCTTACACAAAATTTAACACTTGCCCTACGGTTGTACTGATTTGCTCACGCAGTTACTGTCCTTGAAGTGACTTTCATGTTTAGTCATTCACATTGCAAGTTCAAAAAGATTTAATCTGCATAAACACTACACTGTATTTTCCACCTTAGAATAAAAACGTCCCAAATTCGATGTTCATTAATGCAAGCACACCAAACAGACACAAGCTATTTTGCACATATGAAAGACGCAATCCTTCCTTGACATGTTAGTAAATCAGATGTTAGTAAAAATTGCAAACCTTTAATAAGTTAGTGCCTTATGGCCTAAATCATGCCTGAAGTAGAATAGCTAGGAGTAAAAGTTGTATTTATGATAATTAACTCTAATCATTATATGAAATGATAGTAGAATTTCTGTTTGTTATTCAGTAAAATGTAGCATGCATATATTCTATATTATGCATTTATATGAAATGGTTTCTCAGACTCAATTTAAGCAACATGAATTTAGCTTACCTGAAGGGTTTAGAATTCTGTTTTGTTGTTTAACTGAAAAACTACTTTATTCAAGCATTACAAAGTACAACTTTCATTATTACAATTTATTTAGCTAGGACAGTGAAATAACCTGACAGTCATTACTTACATATTTTTGAACATTTCCTTTATATAATGTTCTGATTGAAACAATGTTTGCATGTAATCTTGATTTACTGATATAGTAGCTAACTATGGCTACAGTTTTAGAACAAAGTTCAGGACATTTCAATATGATATTGTTTTTCATACAAACCAACCAAATCCCATCACTGACACACCTGTGGTACTACCACATGAACAAGTAGCAACACTACAATGTAATGAGCAAGTTTTCTTAGCGATTTCAGCTCCAGATCTAAATTTTATTTTAGGAGATTCAAACTAGCTACATCAATTCAAACTAGCTACATTCTACAAATTACAGACCACACGAATATACAGAAAGTGGGATATAATATACCGGTATGATAATATAATGTTAAATAAACACTATTTTCAGGCTCAGAGAACCTGTAAGATTTTTAAAACAGGATTCTTACTAAGAATTAATACACTAAAAATCAGGGTAAATGGATTTTATGTATTGTATTGATAACCTGCTGAAGATTTTCTGCAATATTCTAGCAGTTTTACTAACCAAAGAACGGCCACTGCGCATTCAAAGCAACTGTGAGATGTTTTCCATAAAACTTTTTAAACCAAGTGCCAGCAACTTGTTTATTCATCTGTACCATCATTAAATTCAACTGCTTTGCTTAGATTTTCTTGTATATTCTACATATTTAATATATTGTGCATCTTACTTGCAATGATCAACACACTGTTTTTTGTAACTTATGTGTTATGGAATTCCTTTTATGCTTAATTGAATAAAATGTGAAAAATTGCATTATTAAATTAAGATAATTCAAATGCTATAATGTTTTATAAATGTAATCATTTATATGTTTTCAATTATGTAGCCATTTTCTAACTGAATTATTGTATGATTGTTTGATTTCAAATCCACTATTTTCTAAAGTTGGTTTTTATTTCATTAAATTGTATTGCCTTTTACTGTTTTTATTTCATAATGCTAATTTTCAAGTGTATTATGAAACAGCTAGCTAGGTTGGTAATAATAGAACTGTCTAATGTTAAAGTTTTACTCAGAAGCTATTTGTTACTTAGTGAGCTACAAGTTAAAACTATTGTTACCTTTTTTTTAAATAAGTTAATTAGCCACAAATGCATACATAAATTCCATAATGTGTATGCTGCTGCTCAGGTTTACGTATTTCTGTTGTGTCGCAGGGATACCTACGCCGTAATCAAATAAGAAATATATATTAAAACAAGTGTAATGTTTAAATTTGGGAATTTTATTGTGGCAATACTAACATATAAAACAATCCATAATTGAACATAGAAACAATCAAAATTGACATTACAAACTTCATAAGGCTTTGAGTCCCAGTGTTCCACAAACTGGGCATTTTTTTAAATCTTGGTATTCCCAGAGTTGCATTGTAGAACTGACAAAGACCAAAGTAAAAATGTGGAAAAGTGTGTTGTTAGCCATGCAAAGAAAAATTGTCTGTTCAAACGCATCTGGCAAATTAGGGAAAATAAGAAAGCAATTCTTACTGAAACAAACAAAAAATTGCATATACCAACACAGTAAAGATGTTTTCGAAAGTTGCATATTTTCATTTTATCACACTCTGTGATTTATGAATGACTGAAAGGGAAATGTGTTGCTTTACTTGCAAGGCCAATTAGTCTATTTGTTTGACCTGCATCATTGTAACAGTGACACAAATGAAGAATAAAATGTCAATGAACAGCAGTTTGGGCTCATTATACACTAGTGACACAATCTCATACTGAAAAAAAATTCTGAATTTAAATTTCATCCAATTTGATTCAATTCTCAGACATTTGCAGAATTTTTCCATTTTGACAAGTGTGCATTTTCTAGCATTCAGAAATCTTACACAATTTCTCTACAAACAAAATAAATCAGCCTTTCTCTACTTCGAGCAAATTCCCATCAGATTTTAAACAAGAGAAATGTTCAGTTTGTGAGTTGTGAATTAAATCTACACTAAGTAGAATATCTGTTAAAATCTTCAATATTTAGAGTAGATTTCAGCATATATTTGGATAGGTGAATATTATGAAATGGTAATATGTAATATGTAAAATGTGTATGGAATGATACATAGCAATATGCAACTTACATAACCCAACACAAAGAAATATTTACTGTATACTTAATATATATTAATTTCAATTAAGCATTGTTTTTTTTTTCATATCAATTTTTTGACAATACTGTTAAAAAAAAAAAAAAAAGCTGTGTTTACATTTAGGTGACCACTAGCAATATATCTTGTAGCCCTATGAGTTAGATTTTGGTCATTTCATCATTTTTAATAATCTAACTCATTTAGATCCATCTAGAAAAGAACAAACAGGACGACACCCCAAAGTGTTATTATTCTGACAATAATCTGTGGGTGTGCCATCATGTAATAAGAGGTTATAAGAACAACAAATAATACAAATAAAAATGATGTGTGTAACATTTGTTTATGGTTACATATTTCACTAGTTTTGATTGGTGGTAATATGATTGACTAAAACAGCTTTTGCCTCACTACAATCTTGAGAAGCATCAACATTTTTCAACCAACGTAGTACACATTACCATGAAACCTCTGTCAGCTAAGCATGTGTAGAATTGATTTTTTACACTATATAGACTTGTATTTGTGAATATGGAATGCGAGTATGACTTATGGAAGGGGTGGACAAATCAGTAGAGAGTAGTTCTTTATTTGTAGTTACCCGGTGGACAAATAAAGAACCAAAGAAACAAAAAACCTACTCTTTATTCTCGCAACACAAAACCTTTCGTTTGGTATGTCTAAACACTCACCAGTTATTTTAATAGGAACACCTGCTCATTCATGGAATTATCCAATCAGCCAATCACGTGGCTGCATCGCAATGCATAATATCATGCAGATGCAGGTCAAGAGCTTAAGTTAATTTTTTACACATCAAACAGAATGGGGGAAAAAGTGATCTCAGTGTTTGTGTTTCAGAAGCTGCTAGTCTCCTGGCAACAACAGTACTGAGTTTTCACAGAATGGTGCGCGAAAACAAAAAACCTCCAGTGAGCAGCAGTTCTGTGGTCGGAAATACCTTAACGAAAGGTCAGAGGCTAGACTTGTTCAAGCTGACAAGAAGGCTATGGTAACTCAAATAACTACTCTTTACAACCGTGGTGAGCAAAAAAGCATCTCAGAATGCCCAACATGTCGAAACCTGAGGTGGTTGAGCTACAACAGCAGCAAGTTCTATGCAGAGCTGTCATATAACCCTCCTGCTAGCGCAACACACAGTCACCTTATGGTTTACAGAAACTGAAGATGCTAGCGAGGAGAGAACACAAGAGCTCATGGCTGAAATGCTGGCTAATGACTTGCTGACTTTTTGCTGAGGTCACAAACGTGATGTGCTACGTTATAGAAAGGATTATATAAAGTATAATAACCACAAACTTGTTCATTTTTCTTAGTCTGTATTAATGTAACTTAACTAGCAAACTAGCTCGCCATACGTTATTACACTGCATTAGCTACCACTTCTTAGCCGAGTCAGTATTTCCGGGCAACCGAAACATAAGTCTGGGGAGGACACTGGAGCTTTTACTTGTCCAGTGAGTTAGCTAATGAATTTATGATTTGTCCACCCCTGTATGGAATAAGAGTGTTTTAGCTACAGTACAACTAACGGGACTGTTAGGTTTAGCCCTAAGTTGTCTGGTTTCGCTGGTCAGGAGGTAACACACAAAAGCACAAGCATAGGATTCACTGCCTACATTACTACTGCTACTACTGTTTTTTTTTTTTTTTACAAGAATGAAGAGCAGCAATCATAAGATCATGACTTTTTTTTTTTTTTTTTTACAAGAGTGAAGAGCAGCAATCACAAGATCATGACTGAATGAGACTTTAAGCATCATGTGATCTTAAGATGATCTTTTCTTAAATCACAAACAAACATCTGAGATCAGAGTTAATCTGATCCTGATTAATCTGTTAATCTGATCCAAGCTAAATCCAAAACCCAAATGGAAAGACTCACAATCTGAGGTACATCAAGAGCCACTTCTGCTGCTCATGTACAAATGGCATGCAAATACTCACACTGATGATTACACAAGTTCTAAGACACATCGGATGATTATGGTGTGTATTTTTTTTTCACAGTATTTACAGACAGGAGCATGCGGTCAACTCAATAGTTCAATACACAACTAGCAAAATGAAGGCGTTTGAATGCGCGCACATTAAGTCAGGATATGTGTCTGGAAAAAAAACAAATATCTATTGTCACAGTAATTTATGCTGGAGAACTGATCATTTACACTTATAATCACAATAAATATGAAGTGATCTGATTAATGCTTGAAGCATTTGTATGTACATTAATGGCTTATCCACCACTGATGAGCTGTAAATGACATAGCCATGAATAAGATACCTATTTTAACACAATGCGTATGTGCATGTTTATGTTTGCTGCAATAAAGTATACACTAGGCTGTGTGCAGATCCTTCAGTAAGTCTCATGCAGTCCTGAGAATGCCATTCAGCGCTGTGTAATTCACACATACATGTGATCAAGGGTAGAACTTCTCTATCGCAGTATGATGTCGACTATTAGGAATATGTCTTTAGCCCTTGTGTTACCTTCTCCTCTATTCTGAATCACTTTACATTAAGGTGTCCAAAAACTGAATGACTAACTAATATATACAATAATCTTTTTTTATTCGTTTCAATTTTTTTTACTGGCCTATTTAAATCTTTTACAACTGTCTTCTGGAGCAAAATGGATTGAGTGTTTTAGACAAAGTGTTTACTCAGCAGGAACTGGATAGACATATAGCAGGAGTGGACAAATCAGTACCCAGGCCACCCAGGACAAGCAGGCTCATGGGCTATCTGTTTTTTATTCATAAAAAAACTCTACTCTTTAGGATTGCATTTGGTGTGTAGCTAGTATGTTTAAATAGAATGCAACAATAGCACATATTTGTCATTCCGAATCCCAGCGTCTGCACTGCAAAAAATGTCGTCTTACCAAGTGAAAATATCTCAAATATAGTCACATTTTTCTAGTATTTTCTAATATAAGATGGCAATAAACCAAATACAATTATTAAACCTATGTCTAGATATTTTTGCCTCATTTCAAGCTATATATCTTTATAAATTATATTATATCTTTAAATTGTCTTATTCTATTGGCAGATAATTTGGCTTATTTCTAGAAATAAAGGCTAAAAATTAGCAAAATTATCTGCCAAAAGAACAAGACTATTTCAAACTTGAAATTAGTACAAAAATGAGCTTAATAATCTTATATTTGGTTTATTGTAATCTTATAAAAGAAATTAGTAGCTAAATGTGACTATATTCAAGGATTCAAGGTATTTCCACTTGCTAAGATGTCATTTTTAAGACGTCAGTGTGCCGCACCACACACATCGGCCAATCCGGTTGATGGTAGAATGTTAAACATTTAGAAAATAAAGACACAACCCAGATACAGACGAGGGAGGGTGAAGGCTAACAGGTGCTTCCTCTGAGACACATGAAGCCCGCCAACTGTATCTTTCCACACTGCTGTTCATGCTGCGTCAGAGTAACACACTTGGACAAAAGCGCTATCCGCCTTCTTCCACATACATGAGCTCACAGACACCCATGATTGGCTAGTGTCGCTGTGATTGACAGGGGAGAAAGTTGTTGAACTTGTTAAACTCCCGATCTTAGTCAAGGTTGCAAAACATAATGTGTTACGTTACAAACTTTGTTAGAAGAGAATCAATATCATATACCACGGCAAACTAGCTTGTCATACATTATTACATTACAGCAGCCACCACTTTTTAGCCTAGTCAGTTATTAATCAAAACACAGGACATGGTAGCACAGCGGAGCTTTTTCCCTGAATGGTGGGGCGAACGAATGAATTTATGATTTGTCCACCCCTGTATAATATATATATTTCAGTCTGATTTAAGCATAATGTATAGTGATCCATCTTTGAACTAATTCTACATCCTACATACACCTGAAAGGCATATGGACTGGCGTTGACCTCTTGTAACCTGATATTTATTCTGTCCTGTACAAACTTCCTCTCATTCCTCGCCATGCAACATCTGCTCATGACATCACAAAATCTGAAAAAATGTCTTTTTTTAAAATATTGTGCTATTCTGTATAAGAAAAATCCACAGCGATATCATGTAATTGTCAGTAAAAATATTTCACTTTTCTTCCACTGCCCGGCCTGATTAAATCTGTTTAAATAAGATAACTTAGTAATTTTTTTTTTTTTTTGCTGAAAAATAGCACTAAAAGTAAGCTTTACATAAAAATGTATAAAATGTTTAAAAACAGATTTGAAGTTTTAGCGCATCTCTCTTGTCTTTACTCTATTTTTTAAATATACAGAAGAGTCGAAATGCTGTGGCTTTAAGGAAGGAGGAAGGGAAGGTTTGTCTCAGGCTCGTCTCGAGAGCCAAATACTCTGTTATGAACAAAGCTGTTGATTATTACAGTAACCTTAAGAGCGAACCAAATGATCTGATATGAGGGTTATGTGTGTTTGCTACAAAAGAGTAATTGAATGCTTATGAAATGTGCTAATTCATCCTAACATGGACTTTTATACTGCGAGCTACAGGTTTAATTAGAACTGGAACAGATGTTTAATTAACAGGATACTGCCATGCTGAAATGATTTTAATGCATCAGACAAAGATCTGCTTCAACAACACTAAATAAGAGATGCACCGATCCAATACTGAGTATCAGACTGATTCTAACCTAAAACAATTTGGCTTTTAAACCTTTACCCGAACCAAACCTGCACCAACTGGACGCCAAATAAAACCCTACACAACATTCACATCAGATCAATAAACGAAACTGAAATTAATAATTAATGTCAGTCAAATCCACTTCAAAAGTCCTCCAACATCAAGTTTAAATTCCACTTTGCCTGCTTTTTTTTTTAACCTTCAAACAACATCCCAAAAGATATAGTTTTAATTAACATTACACAACCTACCAATGCAGTGTTCTCAGTGCTTGCACATAGATTTGGCCTCTACTATTATCACCCTCCAGGTTATTATTTTCCAATAACAGCATGTCCCTAAAAGTTTTATTCCTCTTATACCACAGCAATTTGCCAACGATTACAAATTTTAATTACAATTTTTAAATTTTTTATTTCATTTCCATTTATAGTTACGTTTGATGCTGTAGAACGTCTGTGAAACAAGTCACTTCCTGTTATCACTTATGTTATAGCAGCTATAAACAGTCTTTCCATCAATAGCCTCTCTTTTTTTACTCTCCTGAACAAGTAAAAATATGTAGCTTGTCATGTTACCTCCAAGCCCTTCCAACTGAAGACACTTAAAGATACAGCTTTAACTCTGAATGTAACAGAGAGCTGACACTGGAGACTCCTTCCAAAAATGTTCAATAAATGTCTCATCACAGAAAACTTCACTATATCAACAATTACACTCCTTTTTTATCCATTCATGTGGAACGGCCACCATAAACGTCCGTGTAAATTACCTGGTGCTATAGAAATGATAATGTATTAGAATGGCTACATTCATATAAACCTGTGATTTACCTTTCAGATGAACTACTGCTGCTGTTATATACACCTTCTCAGCTGTAAAAATGTTTAAAATAGGATTGAACACTAATATAACATAATAAAGAGAAGAAAATACAGTAGAGAGGAAAAAACTAAAGCAAGGAAAAGGCAGGCCATAATTCCTGACTTTTTGAGAAATTACTTGAATAGTAAAGCTCTGTTGTGTTCAGACAGGATCTCAAACTATAATGCCAGTATCTTATCAATATCAGCTGTAAGGTGAGAATTACAGCTCTGATATCAGTATTGGATTAAAAATGAAGAAATGGGATCGGTGCATCACCTCTGATTGGTGCATCCCGTCTTGAAGCTTTATACAGACTGATTAGCTGCTGTTTGTTTTTTTGCTACAGATCTATTCTACTCATTCGCTGCTACCTCTAAAACTCTGCAACTTGCCTGGAACATTTGAGCTGCAGCTCAGCATTTGTAGCTCCTCTAATATTCATGGCTTTGCGTACAGTTACAGTTGAGGGTGAATCCAGCCTGAGGGTGCAAGTTAAAAAAAAAAAACATCATGATGTACGAGAGCAAACCTTCCTTCCTTATCGGTCCATTCTCCTCCCCGTGTCCCAATTGTTCATCCCTGCTGATGGAGGGCCTTGTAGCCGTATACTGTAGATATTAACGTCAGTCTCCCCACAGATTCTCTGTCAGGAGCTCGAGTTCGTAGCAGAGCCAGCGGCGCAGCGGGCAGTAGTACTCATAGTGGAACTGCTCAAACTCAGGCGTCTCTCGGATGTCCTGTAGGAAGGAAACGTCCAGGTCGGACTCCAGCAGAACCAGCAAGAGGACCAATAGGAGAAGGAGCAGGATTGAAGCTACAGCTATGAGCCGGGCAGCGCTGTGGAGGAACGCCCGGATCTGTGGCGTCCCATTTGATTGGCTACACAGTGACTGACAGGTGGCCTCTCGGGTCAGTTCTCGCTGCCGCTCAGCCCAAAGCTCCGCCTGCATTTCCGGACTGGCGTGGAGTTCCTTCAGCAAGCGCCCAGGGCTTTGGAACAGGAAGTCCACACCACCCTGTGTTTCCTCCACCGGCGTGGGCATCACGCTTGAACATGGGCTGTATGCTGTATCTGAGATGGCGTGAGACCCATCTTCATCCTCCTCCTCCTCCTCCTCCTTGCTCCTCTCTTCCTCCAGTCCAGTGCCAGGAAAGGCTGAGTCTTCCTGTCCTGTCTCTTGGACATTGCACTCCATCTCCTCCAGCTCAGGGTCTTCTGGCATCATGGATGGTTTCAGTGGGGACAAGTGAACCGAGTCTTTCAAGGCCAAGAGACCTACAGAAGGACAGAAAAACATCACATGACTTTTCTCTTGTTGTATTTGGGATGAACATTTTCATGTTCTTATAGGTCAGTCTTAATATACAATCTGCTAAAACCAAGAGTACATAAAGATTTTAGCTCTGAGTACGCTGTCACAGACAGATTTTTGAGATCTACAACAAAAACTCAAGATAATTGTGTAGTCTGAGCAATGTAGTGACAAAAGCATAGATGAGCAACTGACAGGAGAAAGGAAAGATGGGGTCAAGGTCAAGCCCAGCAATAATGTAATGACTAGCTAATGTAATTAGCTATTCACCTTAATGCATATTATTTATTTACTATAGTGAAATAATACAGGAAAAGTATGTATTTAGGCTGGTGAGGAATGCAAGCATAAATGGTCCTGCTCTCAGGGTGGAAAGGATGGCCCTACTTTATCTTCCATTGATTAGAGTTATAGTAAAAAATGGTAGGCATTTGCGGGCTCTTTTATATGGAAGAGGGATGTTAGAGATCTCCTACAAGCGTGTTCGGTTGCGCTGTGACATCACATGAGCAGCACCATGAAAAGAGACTCTCAGTGGAAGCATGTGTTAGCCTACACTCTCTCTGGTTGATAGCTGTCATGTGATAGGGGAAACCTAGCTAGTGGGCGGTAATGACAAATTTGGGGAAAATGGGGTCAAGAACTGATCACAAATTAATTAAGGAATGAGTCATCTGTAACACATCTTAAAACTAAAAGATGTAACCTCAGAGTGTGTATGTGTGTGAGACAAGCAGGGCTTTAGCTTGTACTCTTTGGGGAACTCCAGTGTAAAAATAGACCCAGCTGTCTGGCCAGTGTGGATTAAGACAAGTCTCCTGATTAAGTCATCAATGACATCATCACCACTCCAAACTACTTGTCTCTCACACACAATGTTAAAGTTCTGAGGATCATATTCATAAAATTTTACATATATAATAAAATATGTATATGTACTCTATAGAAGAAAATATAATGTAGATATAGTATAATAAAATAACATATACTGAAAGTATTGCTATTTAACATACTTAAAATATCCAGTCATCTGTCTTTCTGGTTAAATGGTAGAAATATTGCTTTAAGGTTTAAGCAAATGTAATAGACTGTAAGTAATAATATGAAGATCATACTGAATTCCAGTGTATCTTCTGCATTAGAGAGATAAAAGAGCAAATGTAATATTAATCCCGGTAAATGGGGTCATTCTCATTGTAATGTTGCATTACACAGCAGTCAAGCTCAGAACGCAAGCAAGAACCTGTCACCATAGCGACACAAACCAAGAGAGACATACGCATATTTGAACCCAGCAGGAGGAGGAGAGTCAGCAGTCCATCGCTGATGGGTGTCATGGCAACAGTAAGAGTCAACAAAGACCAAGTGTGTGTGGGTGACTTTCTTCAAGCATGTGAATGGGCAAGTAAAGAAAAGGAACAGATGTCGCCCAGTCGGCTTTTCAGCAAAAGAAATTCAAAGGTTGACATTGGCGTCATTCCTTTGCCCAACTGTTTGCTATTATTTAAGAAGTCTGAAGACTAAGGGTATGACAAAACCTGTGCTTAGCACCAGGGAAACCACTAAAACCTCTCGTACTTCTCAAATTCATCAGTCCAAACCTCCAGACCTGCTCTAACCTTTCATGGATTGTACATTTTTGCTGGGTACTCTGTTGTTGGTAATACTTAGTACTTACTCTTTTGTGACCTAACTATTCTAACTTCACTGTGATTCGTGTGAAAGGCATGCCATCCCGTCAAGTTCAGACTGACAAAGGGACAGAGAATCTCTCAGTAGGAGTTTATTTCTAAGCTAAGAAAAATCAACACTAAGCGGACTAGTAAACAGTAAGGGATTAATGGGATTATCATCATCTTGATCATTGTTATCATCATCTGAACAACATGCTTCCTTACCACTTCCTGCGATTTGTTCCCCATGGCTGAGCAGCCTCACATATACATCCCGAGCCGTGTGATTGGCCATGCGCAGCTGCAGGTTGTGCCATGCGGTGATCTTCACCTGGCAGCGAATGGTGTCCATTCGCTCCTGGGCATTCAAAACCTCCTCCACATGCACAATGTCCTCAAGGACCGGGTCATGAGCCTTGTTCAATTCCATATTGTTCTCATTTACGTCCACACTGCCCTTCAGAACCTCATCTAGAGTCTTGTCCACATCGACACCGTCCTCCATCTTGTTTCGTACCTTATCCATGTCTACAGCTTCCTCCAGTACTTCATCTAGAACTTTTTCCACATACACACTGTCCTCCAGAACCTTGTCATGAATCTCCACATCGACATTCCCCTTTAAAAAATTGTCTTCAGCTATGTTCAGATCCACACCACCCTTCAGAACCTTGTTTTGAATCTTGTCCTCCTCCACACCACCTTTCAGAACTTTGGCTTGAAACTTGTCCATATCCATGCCACCCTCCAGAACTTTGTGTTGAACCTGGTCCATGTCCAAACCTCCCTCCAAAAACTTGTCCTCTTCAACACCACCCTTGAGAGCCTTGTTTTCTAACTTGTTCACCTCCATGCCACCATCCAGAACCTTGTCTTGAACTTTGTCCATTTCCATGCCACCCTGCAGAACCTTGTCTTGAACTCTGTCCACACCCACAATATCCTCCAGAACCTTGTCTTGAAACCTGTCTTTGTCAAAACCACCATCCAGAACCACAGCTTGGACCTTGAAAACATGCATACCACCATTCAGAATTTCATCTTGAGCCTTTCCCACTTCATTACAGGACTCCAGAACCTCATTTTGAAATTTATCCACTCCCACACCTTCAAGAACTTGATGTTTGCCCATGTACAAACTGTTCCCCAGAACATTGGTTTGATCATTGCCAACGTCCATAGTGCCCTCCAGAACCTCGCCCTCATCCATTCCTCTCTTTAGAATCTTGCCTATCTCCACACCTCCCTCTAGAACCTTTTCTGGAACCTCTATGCAGTCCAGTCCCTCCTTCTTCCCCACTCTTTTCTCCTCCATTACCACTCTGTGGTTGCTCCTACTCATCCCTGAGCTTCTGTTGTACTCTTGTCTGGTGTAATACTGGCTGTTGTGTACTCCAACAGGGTTTAGCATGGTCATACACATTCACATCCACACACACACACACACACACACACCCCTTATAATGGGGTCCAAATGACCCCTGCTCACCACTGAATGGCTGAGATTTCAGCAGTGTTAACAAAGACGGGGCATTAGAGACCGGATCATCCCAAATGCAGGATGGGCTATTTTTACAATGTTATCCATGGCACATGGCAGTGCAAATCTCAGAGACTGATTACAGAAACAAGAAACGCTCAAAAGGATTTCTGTTAGACACTGCATGCCTACAGAGAGTGAAAGGTCATAGTAAAAGATAAAGCAATCTGGGGATGGGTCAAAACCTATAAATAAAGCCATCAAGAGTCATAAATGTCTCCTGAAAATACCATTTGAGATTATTAGATTATTGGTTGTGGAAGATTCATTAAAGAGACACATAAAGAGGTAAGCCAATGTGAGGCATTACTCTGCAGAGCAGATGTAGGAGATGGATTTGGAAGCAAATGGGAGGAGACTCTCCACTCATCATATGTATTGCTGGTGAAAATCTCAAATAATAAATAAAAGCTTGTGTTCCTTTCTCTATGACTTCTGACAACCTTGCCATTGGACATATCCCAACCTCAATAGGTGTCATGTTTGTCTTCTGACTTGCCATTTCTGCAACTTAACTACACCACAGTTCAGAGGTATTCAAACTGTGGGGGTGGGAGTGGGGCGCGGGGTGAGATGGAAAATACCAAAAATAAATATTTGCCGTCCTTTCCACATTTTGCGTGGGGGGATGATGGGGCAAGTGGGTCTCATGGGGAAAAAAATTTGAATACGTCTGCCATAGTTTAGTAGAGGATGCTGATTTGTCCACATAAAATGTATATGTAAGTCTTGGTAAAGCAAAGATACGGATTGATTGATTACAGATTGATTATAACGGAAACAACTTCCTAGTTTAGTAATCCTATTCTTAATTAGAGAAATAGAGTCCTGATGCATGCATTTTTTCTATTTGATTATGCATGCATTTTTCCTATTTGCATTATTTCTATCTGACTCCTAAATCATCAAACCCAGTTGAGCCCAGTAACCTTGCTGTTTTATTATACAATATACTGGCAAAGTATACAGTTCTTCCTGCACCTAAAGTTGCCTCTAAATTAAGCCACCAGTGGCACTTTTATGTTCAGCTGGCTCAATGTGAAGCAGTTCTTTTACCCTGGTATCTGTGTTTCAAACATCTACGGGGAATATGATCTAATATATCAAGCCCAGTAAGCCTCACACACTGCAGGGGCCTTAAGATCCCAGTACATCCCCTGTGTCCTTTTTCTCTCTCTCACACTCACACACACACATACACGGATAAAATGACATGGTCTTTGGAAATCAGCTTAGATTAAATAGCCTAGTTTGTAAAGGACACAAATTCTTGGGGAGTGTTGAGGATGTACAATGAAAGTTCAAACAGCAACACAGTCCTATAATAAAAACTGTTTTGTTTTTCTCTCTCTGTGCGTGTGTGTGTGTGTGTGTTGGCGTTGGTGTGGCTCTGTTTTACTCCTCTTATACCACAGCAACTTATCAACAGTAAAAAAAAATTTTTATAAACCCTTTCATGCATAAATTATTTTAAAATGTATCCAGAGATTTCATAAATTTAAAAAAAAATTATTCTAAGCTAACATGTTCACTGGAGTCTGGCACAACTTTTTTTTTTTATTCGGAATTTTGTGTGAAATGTTTGTAAAGTTTGTCTCGAAAAGTTTGTCTTGAAAAGAAAGGCAAGTAGTCTAGATACCAAATAAAATCAGGATAATGGTTTATGCTAAATTATGGCAATGCTGAGGTAATATGGAGGTGATTTATCTTACATTTTCTTAAAAACAGCCTTAAATTGTCCATAAGTGTGGACACTATACATGAAAGGGTTAATTAAAGAACAACATGTCATACTTTTATCCATTTATAGCTACATTTCATATATTGTGGAACATATACAAAACAAATTTGTTCCTGCTATCATTTACATTATAACAGCTGAAACTGGAGACTCCTTCTAGAAATGTTAAATAAATGTCTCCTCACAGAAAACTTCACCATATCAATTATTACACGTTTTTTTTAATCAGTTTAAATCAGTCGAGTGTCCACAATACAAGTGCCTGTGTAAGTTCTTGCTATAAAAATGCTAAAATATTATAATGAGCACATTAATATAAATCTGTGATTTGAATTGCAGCCTGAACTAATCAAGAATTCAAGAGCACTGTAGTATAATTGGAAATTAAGTAGACACAACAGGAGCAGCAGTGTTAATAATTAGCGTTGAAGGGCAAAGATAATGATGGCTTTGTAACCAAATTTTGGAGAGCAATTAGTATTTCTTGATTTGGTTTATTTTTATAGAATATGGAGAAATATTCTGTCTGAGACTCAGCTATCCTGTAACTCAAGTCCTTCTGTTACTCATCTGAAAGAGTTTGACATGTCGTCATACATTTTCTCATGTTCTCATAGTGCACTCGCTTGTGTTTCTGCATATTACATCCTGAGAAAACCTGAGTTCCTTCCAGTGTCATCTACAGTATATGTTTCGGCAACTTTGCAGCATCCTAGAAGAACGACAGCTCAAGACTCGAGCTATATTCAGAAACACGTGTGCTCAGTCATAAGAAGTGTGAACGCTGGTGATGCTGCTGTGTGCTTTCACGTGTGCCAGATCAAGCAGCTCTAAATTAGCATGTAGCTTGACACTTTCATACTCCCTTAGACGCTGTGCAAGCCTGAACACAGCTCTATTAATCAGAGCTAACGCTCTGTCCCCTCAAATAATCAGGTGCATATTTTTAACCCTCTGATTGGACTCTCCGCAGAGACTGGGATATCAGCTGCTCAATTTCCACTGAGCCCCGAGAACAGAGCATCTTCCACCTGTCAGCACTCTGCATATGTGTGTGTGTGTGTGTGTGTGTGTGTGTGTGTGTGTGTGTTACCGCTGTCGGCCGAGGCCTCCCGGTATTCCCTGTTTGAGCTGAGCGCCGGCAGCAGAGGCTCCATGTTCATTATGAGGTGCTTATGGCTGAGCGAGGTAAAACTTCTGCTCTGACCCAACTGACACCTACAGCACAATAATCAGAGCAACAGAAAACAACAATGAAAAAGGTTAGATGAAAGTATAGTGGGAGTATAGTTTTTATCCACGTGGTACTCAGATTCTGAATTTGTGCTTGAGAAGACCTGAACAGAGATCATGAGTTTGAACAAAAATGCCAAAACTGTTTCTAGTTAGTCTAATGTAGAAAGTATGAATAAAAGTATGAAGCAATAAAAATGGACGCAAACAGCTTTTGAGAAGTGTGTGTTCCTATCTCACCATGGTCAAGCGTTTGATTTGTAAAAAGTAAAAAAAGGTTAAAGTAGTCCTGAGGAATCCTTCTGGCAAGAGTGCAGCAGCAATCACAGCAGTGTATGTCATAATAATAATAAAAAATAATGATGCATTTTATTTAATGGCGTCTTTCAAAACACCCAAGGTCACCTCACAAGCAGGCAATGTATGTGACAGTAAATGAGACGAAATTATGAAATCAAAAGGTGTTTAAAGTCACCTAAAACTTGTTTTGAAGACTATAATGTTCCTCTACAGACTTGTGATTCCAGCAAAAAAAAAGGCACACATAATTTGCCTTTATCAAGAATTCCTGATTTTAAGAAATGTCCCTACATCACTTGGTGTAACAACAGTGTCAGTATGTACTCTCCTGTATATTCCATGGCCTGCATTTCCATATGATTGGCTCTCATATTTAATGACACAATAACACTAGAATGTCACATGTTCAGAACTAACTCAGATTCATCAGGGAGATTTCGCCTGTTTCTTAAGAAAACCTTTTGCAGTGACTTTTTTTGCTATTTGGATACTCCAGTCAATCACCCCAAGTGGATTTAATCATAAAAACATTCATTATACAGCTTATGTTGGCTCTTAGTGGACTTCAGATGCAGTAAATGTAACTCTGACCTGTGAACGACTGGAGGCTCCCTCTGGATCTTCGAACTGGCTTCAATCACCTCTTTAGCAACACGACCGCTGCCAAGTTAAGCCATACATCATTTACTCATATGCAAGACATTTCCTTTTCATTATTTATATTATAATGCATATGTAACAGAAACAAAACAGTGTACAGAAAATACATTTTTGAGAAATTCCCATTCATCTGAGCTACAAAGAAGTTTGAGATTCTTACCTGTAGCGAAATCTGGTCCCTTTGAAAAATATATTGCTGCTGGATACAGTCTTGATCTGACTCGATTTTGCACATCTATTAAAAAAAGGGGGGAAAACAAACCTTTTTTTTAATTAAAATAGGACAATAAGGACTTTCTTAGCAATATATAAAGTTACATTTCTTGTTTTTTTCTGCCTAGCATACTTTGACAACTCTACCAAGTTAAGAAAAAAGAAATACACTCACCAAGCACTTTATTAGGAACACTATACTAATACTGGGTAGGGCCTCTCTTTTCTCTCAAAACAGTTTCAATTCTTCATGGCATGGATTCCACAAGGTGTTGGAAACATTGCTTCGAGATTCTGGTCCATGTTGAGATGATTGCATCACACAATTCCTGCAGATTTTTCAGGTGCACTTTCATGCTGTGAATCTCCTGTTCTACCGCATCCCAAAGGTGCTCTATTAGATTCAGATCCGGTGACTGGGAAGGCCACTGAAGAGCATTGATCTCACTGTCATGCTCATAAAACCAGTTTGAGATGACTTTTGCTTTGTGACATGGTGCATCATCATGGCTGGAAGTATCCATTAGAAGATGGGTAAATTGTGGCCATGAAGGGATGCACATGTTCAGCAACAATACTCAAATAGGCTGTGGCATTCAAGCGATGATTGATTGGTATTAACGGGCCCAAAGTGTGCCAAGAAAACACTCCCTACACCATTACACCACCTCCACCAGCCTGGAGAGTTGACACAAAGCAGATTGGGTCTATGGATTCATGCTGTTGGTGCCAGTTTCTGACCCTGCCATCTTTGTGCTTCAGCAGAAGTTGAGATTCATCAGACCAGGCTAAGTCTTCAACTGTCCAGTTTTGGTGAGCCTGTGCCCACTGCTTTCTGTTCTTGGCTGACAGAAGTAGAACCCGACGTGGTCTTGCTGTTGTAGCCCATCTGCCTCAACGTTCGACATGTTGTGCATTCTGAGATGTTTTTCTGCTCACCACAATTGTACAGAGTGGTTATCTGAGTTACTGTAGCCTTTCTGTCAGCTCGAACCAGTCTGGCTATTCTCTGTTGATTTCTCTCATTAACAAGGTGTTTCTGTCAGATGTTATTTCTTTATTGCGCCATTCTGAGTAAACTCTAAGAGACTGTTGTGCGTGAAAATCCCAGGTGATCAGCAGTTTATGAAATGCTCAAACCAGCCCGTCTGGCACCAACAATCATGCCACGGTCAAAATCAGTGAGATCACATTTTTCCCCATTCTGATGGTTGATGTGAACAAAGCTGCTGGCCCGTATCTGCAGGATTTATGCATTGCACTGCTGCCACACAATTGGTTGAATAGATAATTGCATGAATGTACTGGTGTTCCTAATACAGTGCTCTGTGTATATATTTCACCCAAAAGACATAGAAATTGTTTTATTTACTTTTTAAACTTGCCTAGGCTTTGTGTGTGTGCATGTAGTCACTGGCAGGGCATTAAGTGTTCAGGGCTGTTCTTGCTGTGCACAGTGAGGCATGTTCTCTGTTCTCTCAACTGCTTCTTAATTAAAGAGCTTTAATCAGAAATTTGATTCTGCTTATGCATAGATTATGGAGTAACCAGCCACCAGTGTGTGTGTGTGTGTGTGTGTGTGTGTGTGTAAAATGCACTCACTTGTAAAATGCCTGATTTTCTACGCCACATTTCCATAGGTGTTTACAGGCTGCTGGTGTGGAGGTGTGGAACGTCAAAACCAGTTTCTTCTGCAGAGAGAAAGATTAAAAAAAACAGCATGAAGCATCTGTATGTCAGCTAAAGTGCGAACAGAAAGAGAGGGTGGCTGAGGGGAGGAAAAAGGAGACGAGAAGGAGAAAATGATTTAGGCATGAGAAGGAGGGAGGTCAATAAAGAACACAATAATGAAATCTGATGAGAGTTGAACAAACTGCTGACCCCGAACCTTCTGTCCCACACACTCACACACACAGAGAGAGAGAGAGAGAGAGAGAGAGAGAGAGAAAGAGAGAGAGATAGAGAGGGACTGACTGAAATAAAGGTCTTTAGTATTATTTACTGGTAGCGCAGTGGCATTATGGGAAGAACGAGCAGAATGTGAGAGTGGGAATCAATACTGCAGTATAAAGCGCAGCACTACTCGTTCAATAAGCAGCATTACATGTGACTATGCAGCACATAAACTACGTAGTACAATGACAACACACTATAATACACTATCAATACACTATACTGTATATATTCAATTATAAATATATAAATTAATTCAAACCATTCTGGGTTCAAGCTATGTGACAATTTTTTCACCCAATTTAGTCAATACCAATGCCAATTCAGAGAGCTGGGCCACAGATGAATGCAGCATCATCTGGATTTGAACTGATCTTCCAATGACTCCAATGCCGATGTGAGCTGATTTCTGCATGTAGGTTCTAAATACTAACAAAAGCTTTTATAACTTTCATAGGCTTGTAGCTCCAGTGCAAAACTGAAGAAGCAAAATTTGTTAATAAACTAAATACACTGCTAGTCAAAAGGTATTGGTTAAACTTCAAGAAGTGGGTTCAGTTGAAATACTCTAGAGATTTTTCTAAGTAAGAAATGGGTATAAGTCGTAAAGTGGAGTTCCTGATTATTTTCCTATAGCAGCACATCCTGAAGTGTTTTATTCCTCTTATACCACAACTAGCCAATGTTAACTTTTTTTTTATCAATTAACGAAGTACACCTTATTTTTTTTATTAGTTCATAGTTGCATTTAAAGTTGTGAAATATCTGCAGAACAAGTTAGTTCCTGTTATCACTTACGTTATAACAATTATAAACAGTCTTTCCCTCACCAGCAAAGCCTTCCGTCCTGAACAGTTTCCTGTGTTGGAAAACTTAAAGGATCAGCTTTACCACTGACTGTTATAAAGCACTGACACTGGAGACTCCTTCCAAAAATTCTAAATAAACCTCTGAGAGAAAACTTTTTTAAAAGACATGTTTTAATCGGTTTATGTGGAGGGTTCGCCGTACAAGTCACTGTGAATTAGTGCTTATTATAGAAACTGTAAATATTGTATTTGAACAGGTGAATTAAAATCTGTAAACCTTGCAGCCAGAACTACTGTCAGAGCAGCTGTTACAGAAAATTAATCAGCACCTTCTGACCAATCAGATCGAAGAATTCAACAGGGCTGTGGTATCACTTGTATTAACTGCATGCTAAAATACATTAGTCTGCGTGTAGACACACACAGTATGCTTTTCTTTTTTGTAATAAACAGTTATTCATCCAAATATTCACTGCTGAATTTGAGCAAAGGCTGACCTAGTGCAAAATGTCATTCATTACATTACAGAACAGTCTGTGTCACAAGCTGTATGATGTACCATGGTTCTCCAATCCTCTAGGTCTGACAGCTTTGCATTGCTGTGCTGGTCCAGGGGAATACTTGCAGCCTGAGCACTAAACATGCAGCTTGACATTAAGGTTACTCTTACACGATCGTATGTCAGTAATTTAATTGAATTAGATTCCGCTCCATTTCAGAGTGAAACTGTAGCGGGACCAGGGGGTCTCCACAGAGCTAAATATCCAATCTAGAGTGTGCATTAGACTAATGAAGGTGCATTAGACTAGCTCTGATGCACATGCATTAAATAAACATGAAATGTGAATTGAAATTCTCCACTTAGGTCAGAAGTAAATCTGCCATCTAGTTACACCAATTGGCCATTTTATCTTACACACCTATGCTTTGAGTCTACAAAAATAATCAGAAGTATGGCAATTATCAGCTACATCTATTAGACAGACTATCTATCAGGCCATTTTCACTAATGGATTGAAAAAAACAACAAAAATAGCAACAAACAGCCTACAATCAGTAACTGTATAACTACAACATGACTTACTGTATATGTACTGTAAATAAAATGGCCAATGAGTGTGACTACATGGTAGATACACATTAATTACAGAAAAAGATTTCTTTATTACCTGCCTGTGCCATGTAGTTACACTCATTAGGCATTTTACTTGTTCACCTACGTTCACCCATACTGTTTTTTAGCTAATCTTTTGCTACTACACAGTTTGTCAGCCCACGTTTACTCCTTCAATTAGTGGTAACTCTAATCTATCTGGTAGGTATAGCTGATAAGTAACATATTTCTATTTCAAAAAGTGTCAGCAATCACATAGGAATATCTAATTGAGATCACATAACAACTTGAAATGGAAAATACCTTAACATGTACTTTACTGATACTACTTGGTGGACATAAGCTTCCATTAGGTGGCCAATAAATGTCTTGAATGATATGAAGACATTTCATGTACATGGCTTACTGCTGGATGGGGGGTTTATATATCACTGTATATTTATGCTGATCTGAACAGCAGTTAACATATTGCACAAATTGGATTATATATTACAGGCTATTCAGAAGTGACATATGTTTTGGTTTATACTGTATGTGTTAGGCTGAGTGAAGGTAAATATATGTATTGGACTCTGAATGTGTGCCAGACTGGTAGGAGGGAAATATATGTGCTGCATTAGAGCGAGTTGAACATGTGCTCTGGAGGAGGTGAAAAACGGAACTGTCAAGAGAATTTGTTCCATTAGGCTCTCATGTTGTGTAATATGAGACAGAGGATCGATTCACCGCTGTCTAAGCATCAGACTGAAGCTGGCAGAAATCAATACGGACTTGCATGCTGCTCGGGGTAAGAGAGCGTCCCTGTAAGAGAGTGGTATCGCTGCCAGGAAGTGGCCTTTACAAGGTACATTTGGGTTTAGATGAGATTCATCGAGTAGCCAGGGAGGACAATGATTCAGTATACGCCACAACATCTAATACTCTGAAGAAAGTGAGGGGGAAAATCTGAGCACAGCAGACTGCCTTGGCACTCTGTCATGATTATTCTTGTCATGATTTTACCTTGGTAACAACGTACACCAAGATCTAAAACACATCTCCACAAATTTGTCCATAAGTCATCACTGATAACTCCAGAGAGCCAAATATTGTTAGGTATCAGCACATAAGCATCAAGTATGGCAACTGAAAATGCATTGTGAGCCAAAAGAGCCAAACTGTAAGCATTTACAGTGTTTAAAGTCTTTGAAATCTGGGCCAGATTCCAGGAATCTCATATCTTTTGTACACTTTTCTGGCCACAAGCCTCAGAATCTTAGAGGTTGCAATCTGATTCTGTCGCTGGATATAGTCACTGGAAACTGCAAATTCCCACCATATCAAAAAAAAGTGCAAATTCCCACCATATCAACTTATATGTTTTTATTTGTTGAATAATAATACATTTTTAATTCCATTTTATTAAGCTTCAATCATGTCAGTGTCTGGCATACAAGTCCTTGTTACTATAGCTGTTACTATAGAAACAATAACATATTAGCATGATGATTTGCATTGTAGCCAGTACTATTGTCCAATCTTTGCTGTTATAGAAATTTACAGAAATTTCAACACATTCTAAACAATCAGAATCAAGAATTCACCATGGTATAAAAGTTATTAAAAAGCAGTTAGTGGGGAGTAAATGAGATGCCTCACATGTTTTCTAACAGATTAATGGGAGGTCTTTGGCTGTTTCTTACTGTGAAATCAGACGGCTCTTGGCAATATGATGAAAAGTACCAGAGTGTCTAAACACAGTTAGAAGTCTGGCTAGGCCAAAGTCACCAAATTTACATTCTGTCCATATCATCCCTGAGATACAGTCTCATGAGAGTAAAGTGCTTTCTGCCCTCTTCCACATACATACTAACACCCACGATTGGCTAGTGTCACTGTGATTGACAGGGAACAGAGGATGTCATTCATCCCACCCAGACAGCATGGCCAATTTTGCTGTCTTGCTCTCGAAATTGAATATGGAGAATACTTTTCTGTTGCTCTACTCAGGAGCATCCTAAAGCAAATGTAATTTTCTTCTCTCCGAGCCCAGGTCATTGTAGCTCTGTCTCCATGATGCATAACATTGATATTTTGGGAGTGCTTCCAACAATCCATCATTTTGAACCACAAGCCTCAAAACCTCAGGCTGGATTTCTGATAGCTGAAGATCACATGGCACAGATCAGATTTAAGACCGGATGTATAGGAGCAATCAGACACTGTCTTATAAGACAAAATAGTTTCCTTTGGAATAGCACAGTTTTGAGTTAATGAAGATCAATATAAATGAATGCAATAATATAATGAGCAGACATAACATAATGGAACCAAACTGGTGGTGCTTTGGGATGATGAAGTGACCAGTGTTCAATTAGCAAACTGCTGATTTTGCTGTATGATATCTCCAACACTTCTGTCATTATGTGAAACAAATGAATTGTTCTGTAATGTAATGAATGAGATTTTCAGAGATTTTCTGTAGAGGAACAATGTGTATTCGTGTGGACAGGGGGTAACCACCGGGCACTTTTGGGTGGTGGGGGAGGGATGTGGTTTGAGGGGTGCCGTCACAGCTTGCCTAATGGTTACCATAAAGCCCTGTGTATATGCACACTCCAGTTTCTACAGCAACTGGCATGACCTCAATGTTTGAACATGGCCACGATGACTGGAGCAGGACAGCAAGCAGTGATTTTAATCATATACTAATTATCATTACTATTAAAATTATTTGTGTTATATTTTACACTTCCTAAATGTTTAGTTGATTATAAATTTAAAGCATAGATTATAAGGTATTACAATTATTATAACATTTTACCTGATAAGTCAAATAACACTTGCGTCACACAGCACTAGATATATTGCACCTGTTATGTTTTGTTGGGCAAAACTGTTTCAAATCAAGCACGTTTGGAGAGAAAGAAGGAAAAGTAAGGATGCATGAAAGTGGTATGACGTGTATTACAGATGTTTATGACGTGCGTTTACTCACCAGCAATGGAAAAAACACACACAGAGAAAAGAAGACAGAAGCGCATGTAAAACTGGATATTAAGCAGCAAGACACAAACAAGATAATGAGCATGACAAGCTGAAACATTTCTTATACAGGAAGCCATTTTTTTAATGACATGCATGAAATGATACAATGAGTTGCTCTATTTTATTTCACAGAGCTCAGAGGATTTTTTTTTAGAATCACAGACAGATTGCAGTATTTGTGATAAGAGACACTAGTATTTTGTATGTAGTACGGCTGCTACATGGAGTGCAGGTTACTATAAAGATAACAGAGTGATGTAACTTACCTCTCTCTGTACTCCAATCACGTAAAATGTTTTCCCTTCAAACTTAAATCTGCTGACATCCGGCCTGGAAGAAAGGAAGAGATCACCATGTTTAGTGTACTAGAATATTATCGAAACATCATCTATACAAGGTTAGTAGTTGTACGTATTATGGAAGGTTAAAGAGTGATAACGCTATACAACATCCTGCACATATTTACATACTTATAGATCTTGGCTAGCTTCCATACATAGTTATCCACAGTTAACAAATACTGCATGATGTACTGCTGTAAAAGTGAAGTGAATGTGGCAAAGACAGAGAGTAGTGTTAAAGAGTAGTGAGAGAGTTAAAAGAGGCTGAATACAGTGAGAGCGTGAAGAAGAGAGGTTACCAAACAGCTCATACCATTTTAGCAAGTGGATCCTCTTGTTTCCCTGGAAAACAACAAAGCCCCGGGCAGTGAATCCCAGAAATGCTGTTGCTCCGGTGAAGTCCTAAAATGAGGAATGAACATCGATCAGGGTAGGATTTAATTAACGTTAGGAGTGAGTGCATTTGTAGACAGATCTACAGAAAAGGAGACTGGCAATAACACAATAGGTGCAATGTAGAGTGAGGTGCAGTATTAATTCCAGCTCCACTGTCTGACAGTTTGATACAACCACAATATATCAAGCTGAAATTCATGTTTTGCACTGCGCATAAAATCAACTTAAGCATGTGCATAACCCATCTCTGATTATAAGTAACTTTCCCTATGTAAATGTTGACACAACATTTGAACTAACCCTGTCACTAACCCTGAATACAGCCATATGGGTGTTTACACAACATTAATGGAAAAGTATATACAAAGATTATATTACTTGTGTGAACATTATTTTGCAGGTAGACATTCAGTGATTAGTGTAATCTTGCCCACATTTAATATCCTGAAAACATATTTGATATTGAGATCTACAGTACAGAATATGATGGAGATTGATGATACCTTGCAGGGATGAGGGTCCACACCATATGTGTCCAGTGTGTGAGCTCTCTGGAGCATGTTCAGCTCAGCCAAGGCTGGACACTGACCCCTACAGAGGGGCAAAGAGAACAAACACAATCTGTCACTACAACACAACACATTTTAGACAGTCCATTCAGAAGATATAGATGTGTTACAGTGACCTCCTCATGTGTTTTACAGGAATACCTCACTCGGAATGTGAAGATGGTTAACATTAACATGGTTAATGTTAACACTGTGTTTCCCAGTCAGAGATGGTATGAGTACGGACACACAGCTTCTTGAAATATGAATGGGGCCTTTCCATTTCAGTGTTATGGGTCAATCGTTATTCAAGTAGATAAGAGCCTGAAAATAACTGGCCGGAAGTGTTGCCAAATGGCCGTCTAGTGGACAGACTTTACTATAAGGGCTTTGCTCCCAATACTGTTTTTTTTAAAAAATATGGACTTCTTCTCACTAATTCCCCTTGGGATAGTTCCAGTCGCCATCTTATTGGCTGTTCCAATACTGTATTACTTCAAGTGAAGTGTGCCAGAAGACCTCTTGAAAGCCTTAGGGATCTAGTCAACATCAGTTTAGGCTTCAGGAGCAGAACTTCCCCAGGGGGCATTACAATCTAGTTAACATGCGAGCTAGCCAGTTAGTTAGTTTGCAAGCTGATATACGCCGTACAATGTAAATGAAAACAGTTTAGTACGCTAGCTTCTATTAACTTTAGTTGTGACTTTTTTTTTATCTAACCCAAAAGCTAGAAGGCATGCTAATTTTAGCTACTTAACTTATCTTTGCTGAAACATCGAAATCTGATGGCCACTTGAAATGGATTAACATTAATGTTAACATTACGCACATTGGTTAGCTAAGACTATAGGGCTAAAGCAATACTGCTGTTCCCACATTACCTGGTAAGCTAGCTAACATAGACCAGCTTAAAATAAGAGCAGCAGCATTTCGTCTAAATTTTTAATTTTTAATTTTTATTTCACTGTCAGTAATTACTTCAACAATCGTTTTAGTGTCTGCTTTTACTGATTCCCGGACAGATTAAATTAATGACTCCGACTGCCATTTTACAGAAATCTGACCTATAGTATAGCAATAATATCTAAGCATGGGGGCTTGGAATCAGTCACTCATGTGAAGAACGTGTGGATGAGGACGTGCACAAAATGGTATTAAAAGTATTTTTTTCAACAATAACCAGTTAGACTACACAGGAAATAATTATAGCTTAGCAAGTGAAAACATTATACTAGTGTATTCTAAGGCCAATTCTAAGAATTCTAAGGCCAACACCACACCATTGTTTGCCCTCACCTCAGCTCGTTCTGGTGGATCTCCATGATCTTGCGCTCCAGTTTGAGGCTCTGTTTGGGGAACAGTTTGAAGTCGCTGATGTAGTCGGCCGGGTGCTCATCTACATCGTAGTCGCCGAGTTCAGCTACAAACCAGCAGGTAATAATCATTCAGAATGACCACTACACTGATCAAGGCATGTATCTACAAGGTGGACACATCATGTCTGATTGATTTCTCTATGGGTTATATTTTTACTGTATTGAAGCTAATTAGCACAGAGAGATTGATTTAAAACAATCATAGCCTTCAGGAATCTCTGTGTTGCTCTGCTGTGCTGTGGGATATGACAGGAAGAAGATATTAAATAATGTCGGACACGACTCACAAACCTCAGTAATGGCTTTGTAAATGTCACGATGTTCTCATTACAGAACAGTTTTAAAATGAGGACACTTTTTGGTACTTGGTATTTTACCCAAGTATAGTAACATTGTAGTGCCTTTTAGACTGCATGCACTTAGCACTGTTTTTCTAGCTGCTGTCTTTGCTCAGATTCTTTTGATTTAGCCATTATTTTACCATCTTGCAATGTTACACTCATGATGATGGCATCACATAGAAGCTAAACAGTCTAATTTACACTAATGCTACTCTTGTTCTGGGTAGCTAGTGTTCAGGGTTGTTTCTGAACAGCTACAACTAGCTAGCTAGTATAAGCTAGCATAAATCAAGTCTACTGTTTATGTTTAAAGACTTAGCTGGTATCAACACTGAATGTTGAATAAATGACAAGAAAATGTTCAAGGTGCAATTTGAAAATCAGGACATGATAAGTTTGCCACAAACTGTGAAAACTATATTTCACAGATCAACCAAACAAAGCTAGCTAGCAGTTTAACGTGAGGTAACATAAGAGCTCTTACGCCACAGAACAGTTAGCGGCTATTCTGACGTGACTCTCGACTCTTGTAAGTGTAGAAGCAAGAAACTGAGAAAAAAAAACTGAATCTGATCATGTGATTTGGTGCATTGTTACGGTGATTTTTTTCCCTAGCTCAGATATCATCATGATCTTTAACTTGAGTAAGTTTAAAGTTGAATTATTTTTTTCCATTCAGAGTACAAGATAAAGAAAACGAAAAAAACAAACCTACATACTCGCCCTTTGCTGGCTTGGGAGTCCTGAGCAAGCATTAAATACTACTTTTAACAATGAAAGGCCTGATAGTGCTTACTTTGTAGTTATTCATATTTTTATGAGTGTGTGATGTATTGTGCTGCACTGCTGAGATCAAGCTTAACAATAATAACAATAATAATAATAATAATAATAATAATAATAATAATAATAGTAATTCATTAATATTAATATTAACATGTAGCTCAAAGTGCTTAAAAAGGAAAATTAAAAACAGCATATCAATATAACTGTAATGGAAATTATAAGAAAGACGTAATTCTAAAAATAATTCTAAAAATAAATGAAAGTAACCATTAAAAGTAATTAAGAAAAAATAGTAATAATGAACTGTGTCGGGAATTGTAGCTCAGAAAAATAACAATAAAATTAAAATGAAATATTTAATATAAATTAAAATTAGGCACTGTTCATACCTGAAAAGTGCTTTAAAAATGTTTATTTTAATAAAAATAAGATATTAAAATTAAATATTTAATACAAATTAAAATAATTTTGCAACAAATATTAAATGAGAGAAGGTTAGAGTAAGAGTAAGATGCTTTTTTAAACTGCTATCTAAAGATGTCTTGTGGGAAGGTCTTCTCTCGTCCCCTCTATCTTTTATATCTTTTTTCTCTTTTTATACCTATGTTTTTTAGCTAAAAGTCTCCTTTAAAGCATGATCATGTAATATTACCCTGCACTATACAAGCTCCAAGATAGGCGGCATCGGCGAGCGGACACAGGAGCCGGCCGTGGTACAGGTCCCTCTTCAGCTGCAGGTACAACAGGTATCTGAGTAAGACAGAAAAGATGCATGTGGGAGGTTTGCTGTTTCAACAGAACAAGACACAGACGAGTGATTCAGAGCGCAGTCATACTGGCTGCCTTTTGTGAACAAAGATTTCAGGTCTACTGTAAAGAGGCGTTACCATGAGAACTCTACCCCAGGAAACGGTTGCCATGGAGACATGCCTTTGGACTAAAGGAGAAAACATCTGCAGCAATAATGATGTCACATGACATCTTACTGAGTCCTGTAGAGTGCAGAAAGTCTCTAAAACTCTTAACGCACCCACGTAAGTGTAAGAAGTCCACTTCCTTTAACATCTGATCCGTAATCCACCATTTACACCACAAAATAACTTTGAAATTTCTTCTGCTCAGGAGCTCCATGACTAATTAGTAACAAAAGCTTATAGCCATCATGTGAGTATGTCAAACACACCAATTTATGTGGGTTCTGACACCAAATAATACACTGTTATCCATAAAAAGAGACAAAAGAAAGTCACAGAGATGAAAAAAGTATCTATGGCCATCTTGAAACACTTTCTTCCTCTGCACAGGCAGCAGAATTGAGTAAGAGGCATGGCCCAAACTTATAAGCCATGTCTGTACATTACAAATTATTTGGAAAATATTTCTAATTTATAAGGAATAAAACACTTGGGGGCATGCTGTTATAGGAAAATAATCAACAGAGGGATGGTGTGATGCAGCCTGATGCAAAGTTGATTATTTTCCCGTAACATCATGGCCTGAAGTGTTTTATTCCTATTATACCACTGCAATTTGATAACAATTAGAATTTTCTATTTATTAAAGAATGTCATACTTTTTATCTGTTTATAGTCGTGCTTAAGGTTGAATATAATATAAAATAAAATTAGAAATAATTAATATTTTAAATCCACAGGGATGCTAACTTTTGCACTCAACTGTATATACACATGTCCAACTAATGTTTTTCTAGTTCTTTGCCTTTCATGGACCACCCTACATAAAATATTCAAAAGAATATATGAAAGTTGGTGTCTGTGTCTCCAGGGACTTTAAAGGGAAACACTGTGGAATCGCTCAGCAGCATCACCAGCATACACTCACTCACACACACACACACACACACACAACTCTCTGACTCTGTCTAGATGCTCAACAGAAAAGAGAAAAAGAGAAAAAGAAAGATGAAGTGAGACATGGAGAAAGGGAGAGGAATAAGGGAAGAGAGTGAGGATGAGAAATGAAAAGAGGGCAAGGGAGCATTGTAACTAATGATTGTCGTTTCTTATCTTCACAGCTCAGATGGTGAACACACACCAGGCACCCTGCTGAGAGCCAAGCTAATGGGTTTATCACACTACAACTGTGTGTGTGTGTGTGTGTGTGTGCATTAGGGTTAGGACAAAAAATTGAGTCCAAGCTCGCTTTTAAACCTTGGCCTCTGATTTAAGCACAAGAGCCTCTTAACACAAGCGCTTCTCAGTTACTGATCTCCAGTCTAACGTGAAGCTACAAAAAGACTCAAATAAAAAACTTTTTAAACGACCTCCACATGAAAAATCTGCTTCTACTCGGGCCAAAAACTTGCATCGCTGTCATTTCAAACCTCATATTCTTTAAAATACTAATCTCTTTGTTAACCTGCTCACTCCAGTGATCCAGAAAGTCCAATATTTCAATAATCATCTCAGCCTAATGTTGTGTGAACCTTTTCTCAATTACCTGGTCAGTTCCTCCTTGATCTTGATGGGTTCCTGGGGGTAGAACTTCACCCGAAAGCACATGGTGTACGGCTGCTGACCTGCAAAATAACATAGAACATAAAACAATAAAAGTGAAACCGATTATGCAGAAATCAATAAATGCAGCGAGACAGTGACGGAAAGCAATAAGGTAAGCTACTGTACAACTCTCTGGTGGAACAAGTGATGTTCCTTACTTCATGTGTAAAAGTCTTACGCACCGTATTTTTTTAGTACAAACTTTGTTATAGATTTTATTTTATGACTTCTACATTATTGATTCAGTACAAGAACATTTTAGATTTCCAAACATTAGTTTCCCAGCACAAAATTAAATGTTACAGAAAAATGTTTGTATGTCAGTAAAGAAAGCAGCAGATTATGTAAGAGACACTTTTCAGACAAAAAAACCTAATGAAGGCTGCTGGGTTTTGCTGCAAAAATAAGAAGTAAATGTGACAGTTAAAGTCTCCAGAAGAACTGTAGCTGCTTCTGCAAAATGCTCAGTAACACTTACAGCTCATTTTCTTATAAAAGTGCACACATTGTACCTGAGACTACTGATTTTTTTAAAGTAAAGAATCGTCACACCAAATATTGACTTTGTTTCATTTATTACTGTTTACTGCTCTTTATAGTTTTTTAAAAACATTTAATTTCATTATTTTTGAAGGCATCTTTGCTCTACAGCATTTCTTTGCATGTGCCTAAGACGTTTGCACAGTACTGTATACATTTTTTGAAATCAGCAAGTAAACAATCTTTTGAAATCAGCAAGTAAACAAACTTACATTTCATCTGCCTGACCACGGGTTTGCTGGGGTCCAGCCAATGCTGTGAGAAAAAAAAAACAGAGAGCGAATCAGACATTCATGTGACATTCATAAAAAGACTCAAACCCTAAGGTATGTTTTGTGCCTGGACACAAACCTACTGCTTCTTTCATTGCCCCTTCCACACAAGTGTATGAATATTCAAACATAAATAAGTGTGTGAATAATTCAACATGACACAGAGAGATTTTTCTGCTTGACTGAGGAAATGTTGGCGCATAACAACCGCCATAAACACGTACAGAGCAGTCAGGACAAGTGTGTCATGGCACGTGCTCAAAAAAATACTGGGAACTGTGGACACCGCAGATTTCGAGGACATCAGGGCTATAATACACTTAGAAACCCGTTAAAACACACACTGGTGAAGATTACCAAATGTTAATTATTATAGCAGAAAATTAAACAAGACCTTCTGATCAATCAGAATCGAGAATTCGACAGCACTCTGGTGTAAACGTGAATAAAACAAGATGATGTGAATTCAATTATGTGTATGCTTACTTGCACAGCTTCTGCACTACCTCAGTTTTGTGTGTGTGTGTGTGTGCGTGTGTGTACCCTCTGCTTCTCAGGATCCACATATCTGATGCCAAAGTAATCCTTCTCCAGCAGACTGTAGTGGTTACACACATGATCCAGCAGGAACTGACCTTTTGTGTCTCTCTGCAGAAATGAGAATAAAAAAGAGATAGATCCATAATTACACTATTGATACCGGAAAAGCATAAATAACAAACAAAACACACCACAGGCAAGGCTGTAGTTGATGTACAGGAAGTGAAGCACTGTCTCCCTCTGTATCATTTCATACAACTGCTTTATTTGAACAGTAAATATAAATGTGAGCTCCAGTGATGGAGGTGTGGCCTCTGCGCCTGCCAGTCTCAGTGATGTAGGTGTGGCCTCTGTGCCTGTTGGTCTCAGTGAAGGAGGTGTGGCCTCTGTGCCTGTCAGTCTCAGTGATGTAGGTGTGGCCTCTGTGCCTGTCAGTCTCAGTGAAGGAGGTGTGGCCTCTGTGCCTATCAGTCTCAGTGATGTGGGTGTGGCCTCTGTGCCTGTCAGTCTCAGTGATGGAGGTGTGGTCTCTGTGCCTGTCAGTTCCTTTCATGGCCTTCATGCCTGTCAGTCTCAGTGAAGGAGGTGTGGCCTCTGTGCCTGTCAGTCTCAGTGAAGGAGGTGTGGCCTCTGTGCCTATCAGTCTCAGTGATGTGGGTGTGGCCTCTGTGCCTGTCAGTCTCAGTGATGGAGGTGTGGTCTCTGTGCCTGTCAGTTCCTTTCATGGCCTTCATGCCTGTCAGTCTCAGTGAAGGAGGTGTGGCCTCTGTGCCTGTCAGTCCCAGTGAAGGAGGTGTGGCCTCTGTGCCTCTCACTCCCAGTGAAGGAGGTGTGGTCTCTGTGCCTGTCAGTCTCACTAAAGGAGGCACGGCCTTTGTGCCTATCAGTCTAAGTGAAAATGGCATGGCTTCTGTGCCTGTCAGGCCACTGAAAGAGGTGTGGCCTAAGTGTCTGTCAGTCTCAGCGAAAGCAGTGTGTTTATTTATTTTGTTTGTTTATATTTTGGAAAATAGAACAAACTAAGCTGATTAGAAAATATTGCATGTATAGTACGAACAAAAAAAAGCCGTGGGAGCAGGTGGGATTAGTCAGAATTCCTTCGGGAGCCTGTGATTTGAATAACATTTGGCACTACTGTCAGAGCTGCTGTTAAAGCAGCTCTCAACACCTAGCCAATCAGACTGAAGAATTCAACAGCGCGGTGGTTTAAACCTGTTTACTTCCCCATGTGCTCATGTATATACATACTGACCCTCTTCACGGCACTAAAACACATTTTCCCCCATGCATTAACAATCATTTTGTGAAAGTGGATTGTTCTCTTGTTCTAGCTGGGGTTCAGCTGAGTCAGGAGGCCGTACGTGCTCGAGCATGCAACTTTATACAGCACACAGCACCGCTTCAGGCTGTCTGACCTTGCTGTCGCTTTATCGACAGCATCCACAAACCCGAGACGCTGAACTGCACCTCGAGGATGAGTTAAAGCTGTCCTTCACATAACCGCCATCATCCTGATCACAGCCCACTGGACGTGATTTACAGGCGAGGACACCTCAAGCTGCTCTTCACTGTATATTGTTGACCTTGTAGCTTATTACAGAAGCTCGTGAGCTGATATGAAGTCAGGAAGTCATTCTGGTGAAAGGACGCTGCTGTACCTGAATTGAAATGCCTGACTATGTGGCATATATTAGGCTTATAACAAAGCAAGTGCTGACATTTTGTACAGCCTGGCTGTTAATAGTGAAAAGGCAGGATTGTGAAAATAATGATGAACTCTTCTTCTACATTACATTAACATTTACAGTGGTTGGCATAAGTATTCACCCCCTCGAACCCTTCCATATTTTGTAGTGTTACAGCCTGGAATTGAAATGGATTTAATTGGGATTATATGTCATGAATCTAAACCAAACAGCCCATAATATTGAAATGGTGGATCAATATAATTTCCAAAATTATTAAATAAAAAACATAAAAGTTGTGATTGCATACATATTCCCCACATTGCTGTGAAATTCCTAAATTAGTTTTGTTGCAATCAGAAGTCATGTAACTGAATGGAGTGCATGTGTGTAGAATTAAAGTGTCATGTAAACTCAATATAAATACACCTGTTCCTGGAAGAACTCAGCGTCAGGAAAAACAAGGAGTAATCCAAACTGTCTAATTAATGAAAATAATGCCCATCAAATGTTAGACATATTGTGTAAAACAAATGGTAAAAATTCCAATCAAGTCCATTTCAATTTCAGGTTGTAACACTACAAAATATACAAAAGTTCCATGGGCAGGGAATGGGGGGTGAATACTTATGCATTGCAAGGCACTGTACATACATATTTGTCTCCCTTTACCTCCAGTGCTGTCTAATATTTCTTTGTTTTGAACAAGTGGCATCTTAGACCAACAAGTCAGTGCCCTAGTTAGAGATTTTCCCCATAATTAATACACGCATGGCATATCAATTATGAGTGTAACTAAGCAGAACTGAAGGAGCAAAGGCACAAGCTGTGTGTTAATTGGACGAGTAGAAATGAGTAAGCGAGCAGTGGAACCTGTTAATGTCCCAGAGAGAGAGAGAGAGAGAGAGAGAGAGAGAGAGAGAGAGAGATGAAGCTGTGGGGGATGGGACTGATATTGATTTTTCTGCCATAGAGATGGTACGATGTGACAGAGCTGTTGTTTTACTGAGCAGAAGAAAAGAGGAATCATGGAATAGTAAGGAAAGGTAGAGGCCACTATAAACACTGAAGTGCTTATAGAAATGATAGATATATGTAAATTAAAAGGGTTAAAATAAACAGCTTCCAGGATATATACACGTATAGAAAAGTCACTACCATAGAAATGGTTGTAACCATCCACACAGCTCCGGGTTGCTCATTTCTCTCTCTTTTTTCCTTCTATATCTTCATAGCTGTCACTGTTTACAGCAAATAAAAATCCAACGTTTGGCTTCGTCAATTTCGTTCATTGCTTACTTGACTACCAGTGTGTGAAAGACGACCCCATTTGATGTCACCTCATTCTAACAAAATGGTTCAGTTCGTCCTTGATCCAGATATATAAGTCCTGGTCAAAGTTAAACACCTGGGGGTGTGGTGGAGATGGAGGAGGGCTGGCGTTGACTGGAGGGTGGAGAGAAGTGATAGATGATGGGAATGTATATAAGAAGGCTGGGCTGGTATAGAGAGTGGTTGCGTATTATGATTATATTGCTAGAGGTTGTGATTACAGTACACTTTCAAACACACTGCTGAACCTGTGATAAGTCCATTAACTTTTGGCTTGCACTTGATCAAACTAGTTATTATTTTTTTAATCTCCTTATGGAAAAATCAGACATTTCAAATTTGTTTAGGGATTCATCAGTACAGATACCGGTATCAATACCTTGCTCATTTAAAAAAATGCTTAGATACCAATATCTGATACCATGTGATGCTTTGTGATGTAAGCCTAGTGTAGGTTAATGTGCTAATGAACAGACGACATGAACTAACAGCGATCTGGGCATATTATGTGATCAATGATGGCAATCAATGCAAAGCAGACTGCAAACTGTACTCTGCGAAAATATCCAGAGGAATAATTACAGCATCTTCCTACAATACAAGTACTAATACATCAATTGGTGTTTAAGCAGTATCTTTAGTAAACCATCATGCATGTGAGCAATTCACTTCTGCGAGCACTGAGTACTGAGACACTCATTTCCGTATCAGTGTCAATTCAGTGTGGAAAAAAAAATGCATCCATGCATCCCTACACGTGATTATATGTTTTTCACATGTGATTATCTCAGTAATATGTGATTGCATGTGGAAAAAGATGTGAAAGTACATTTCAACATCCTGAAACTCCAAGTAAACTCAAGCAAACACATGACTTCATGTGATAAACAAACCCTGATGTCTTCATCGCCTGCTGTCACTGTAACATTAGCAAAGAGACACTTTATTTTAATCATGAAGTTTCACAAATCTGTTAGAACAAATGGCTAGATGCTAGTGTACTGAAAAATCATCACTGAACAGATGGACATCTGCGTTTTTAATTAAGATCTCTAAAAACACACCATAAAGAGAAAAAAAAAGCAAGTCTAATCAGAGAAGCATCCTTGTAAATAATGATTACAGATGACATCATCTAGCTGGGTGACTAAGGCTTCACATCTGGGTCTGACTCATTTGGAAATCATACAGAAAAGGAACCTTATAATTAAATGTGGATCCAAAACAATATAAAATGAGAATTTCTTCAATATTCAGAGAGCTGAGTCATGCTAGTGGCTAAAGATCTGTGCTAGAGACTAGATAATTGTTAGGTCAAATCTCAGGACTTCCAGAGAGCCACTGCTGCGTTCTGAAGCAAGACCCTCGATCTTTATTATTCATATAGTGTTCTGGCAAAAATGAATTCTAACAAATTTATCGGAGTTTATAGCAAAGCGCTGCTGAATTGTCGATTCAGATTGGTCTGAAGGTGTAATCATTTTCAATTACAGTATAACTGTTGACACGGTGAAGCTTTCTGTGATGTTTATTTAACATTTATGGAAGGAGTCTCCAGTGTCAGCGCTTTGTAACAGTCAATGAGTTTTTCACTACACGCTCTCTGCACTTCAGTGTACACAGTATGCATATCCATTCAAGCGGCTGAAAATGGCATTCTATAGCTTTTCATTTCATACTAGTGATATGGTTAAATAAATAAGCAAGTATTGACAATGAGATTTATAGAGCCTTTTATTGCTATAAGATTGATCCCTTACTTAACAACATCCACAAATCCACAAGCCTCTGTTCACAGTGAAAAGCACACATGGTGACTTTGAGTGAAATAAAACCGCTATATAGACAATACAATCCTATAGTAATGTCTTTTGAATTTCCAGTAAATGTGTTTTAACTGAAATAATATTGGCACACTGATAAAGTAGTAAACACTGTCACACAGACAATGCATATCAATGCAATAAATGAAAACTAAAGAAAGAATTTTAACTTTACATTTTCTCTCCTTAGAGCAAATCACAAAATCAATGTTGTGCAAACTGAAACAAAGATTTGACTACACAAAATTTGATTAGATATTTTTTTCATTGTCATTGCACATAGTACACTGATAATAAAAATATAACTGTGATCATTTTGTAAGCTCTTATTTTTTTTCTAGAATGAGTGCAGCCATTTCTTTCGCAAGTATTAGTCCTCTGCTTCAACATGCGCCATCTTCAATGCGTCTTCATGTGTACAAATCCCAAATGCCATCCTATCCACTACAGCACACTTACAGTGCTCTTCTACACCCTATTTAGTGCACTACTTGTCTGAAACAATGCCATGTGGGATTCAGCTACAGAAAACAAAATGTGGTCAAAGAACAGAGCTGTAAAAGTACACTTTTTGTTTTGTAAAAAGTAACCCAAAAAGTAACTCCTTCAACAAATATGATTTACAATAAAACTTAGGACTTGTAACTTTTGAGTCTTGGCAAACTTCAGATTGTGGTTTTCAGCACCAATTCCTCCTCACTTCCTGTAAATTCTCACTTTTTGCTGTTTATTCGGCACTTGACTAAGCACTCACTTCGGTTCGAGTTTTCTTACATCGCCCACAATTCAGTTCGTCTACCTGTTGATAGTGCTGCCTGTTGGAATTCATCTCTACCTCAAGAGAGCAATGCAGCAGCACTCAGAGTAACCGCAATAGCCGCAATGCATTCTGGAACTTTGAGTCCAGTGTTTGCACCAATGTCTCCACTACTTCTTTCTAAGTGTGCTGGAGTTCTCATTAATATGATGCTGAACATCGCTGTTAAATGGTCAGTGAGAAAAGAAGCTCTTGCTCTTTGGTTTTTAGGAGCTAACACAAAACTGGACCGTTATCCTTTATGTATCCCCATTACATAAACGCCACTGTGACTGCGCTTGCAATGTCTCCCTGTGACATCAGCACACCACACAACCACTAACTTCTCACAGGAATATAGAAAACACAGCACCAGCCAACTAATTAGCACCAGAATCGCTGACTGATAATTACTTATAAACACATTATGTACACATTATGGAGCTTTTCTTCAATTATCAAGTCTGTTATAAATGAAATCATATGTGAGTGAGGAAAGAAAAAAATGTCTGGTCTCATCCTGTGTCCTAAATTCTTTATTCAAGGTGAAATAATGTCATTCTTACTATCAGCCTCAGAGGAGAAAATCCCATGTGGCTGACAGACATCTCAGTGTGTGTGTGTGTGTGTGTGTGTGTGTTTACGAGGTCACTTGTCCCCACTGGCTAAACATGCTGCCGTCACTTAAAATGTATCTCTCTCTTTGTCTCTCTGTCTCTCTCTCTCTCTCTTACACACACACACACATATACGTAGTTGCTGAGCTGCCCCAGGTGATGTACAGAAGGGATACACGTTCACACACACACACACGTTCACACACACGCATGCTTCACTGTAGGGGATGCAAACTGTATTAAACCTCTCATATATATTTATATTATATTATATTATATTATACTATATTATATTATATTATATTATATTATATTATATTATACTATATTATATTATATTATATTTCATGGCACATGCTTTTTTCATATAAATTATTATACGAAAGCATCTTTCAGGCACACAAACCAATCCATCTGCACTCCAGTCAACATGCACGGCACATCAGTGAGCAATCATTCATCACAAACCCTACTCATCACTCTCATGTCTGTCCTCCAGCCCTCCGTTCATTTCCTCCCCTCTCCCCAACATTCAATCCTTCATTCCTTCTCCTCCTCCCTTCAGTCATCATAGCGGAAAATTATCAGCGGACTCGGTGGAGGATAAGAATAGCGTAACATCTATTTATAGCCTAATGAAAGAATGCCTGTACCACAACACCGTATACGTGCGCTCTCAGGACGTTCACGTGGAGAACAAGAGAACCGGAGAGAGGGATACGTTTCTGCAGATGAGGCGATTTGGACTCTGTGAAATGCAAGATAAATAAAAATAGAAATGTTTAGTCAATGAATCCGCTCTGATATAAAAGCTGGAACAGCAAGACAAGCAAGGACAGGTCACACTGTCAAGGTTCTTGTGTTGCTTGATGTCCAGAATTGGCACAGGCGCATCCATTTCAATGCTTGGAAAAAGCGATGTTTGCATTTTTTGAACTATAAGGAACATACGAGTCTATCCAAACTTATAACTTATATTTTTACATTGCGTTGATACTTGTCCGTGCCGCGGTTTGTTCAGGCGCATTATACACAACACTAATCTCACATAAAACATTTCATAAAACATTGACACTAACTATGTTTCCATCCACGTATTTTTATACGAATTTTGGGATATCGCATAAAAAACGCTGGATGGAAACACCAGATGCGAACGACATCTCCAAAATGCACGTAAAAAACATATGTGCTCAACTGAGACGGATATTTTTTTTTATTCGATAAGAAGACATGCGCATAAATTACAATGTAAACACATTTACCATATAAATTCCTCACTGTGCATCAAAAAAGTTTGCCTCAACAAATCATGTGATTGGATAATTGGCTCAGAAACGTAAAAATGGCGGAGAGCGTGAGGTATGTTTGCGTAGACGACGAGGTCCGAAGATTTTTGAACATAATTTTTTAAAAAAAAGTGACTTCAGTTCTTAATGGAAAACATCAACGAAACACTTCACAGCATCTCAACTTGTTGTTTTTGTCATTCTGAAATGCCTGATCCAATGTCTATCATCGAAATGATTTGGTATAATTACTTCCCACAATTGTCTCACACGATTCCATTCCCAAATATCAGGCATCTGCGTCCAGTCGCAAGATAACATGAGGATTGTGATAGCATTTCGTCTGCTTGTTCTAAAGCACAAGTAATTTATTATATTGAAAAAAGAGCCACAGTGGCTTCCCTGATTGCAATAACCTGCATTTGTATTGATACCTTGCGCCATTTTCCCTGGAAGTTGTTCTCTTGAACACATGGGATGGAAACGGTGCTTTATTCGCAAATGTTTTATGTGACATTCCAATTTTTCACGTAAGTTAAATTCGCAATTTGGATGGAAACATAGCTGTTGTTGCAACTCGTAGTAATCTGTAGAGCGGTACACCAAAACCGTTGTGGCTGTAGAAGAAGACGCTAACCTGTGGAGGAATTTAGCTAACAGTAGCTAACGTGGCCCACTTGTTTAGTTTCTTTAGATACAGTCTACGACATGCTGAACGGTGAACACAGTGAGTTTAACTCAGAATAAATAGACATGAATCTTCATAATGTAATAGGCACAGTAGCACAATAACATTAATGCAGGTGTAGCATAGTGAAACCAATGATTTTTACTGATTTATGTTAGAATCTGAGTTGATCACTAGAGGGCGTTAGTCACTGTAATTACTAAGTTAATATGCAGTTGTGTTGGAGATGAAGTTGAGAAGTCACTGCGTCAAAAACGAGATACATCTGTGCTGTGCTAGCTAAAAAAATAAATAAGCACAATAAATGAAGTCTCGGACATCTTGCTAAGTTATAACAGTATAATGTTTACACATTAGCATGCAACATATGAGCATTCATGTGTGATTACAGAGCCACCATTTCAGTGAAGGTGATATCTAAATTGAGATTTCCTCTATTCTATGCAAATCCCATAGGATGCCATAAAGTGACAAATCTAAACCATTGGTTTGATTGATTCCTCAGAACAAATCCTATGGCGCGGGTGGTCTGACTTTTCTTCAGTTCCTCACTCGCTTTAGCTCCTACCTGATTTACTGTTTGACTTGGAAAAACGGAAGGAAAACTGTTTTTATTTTATACATAAATGTGTCTAGTGACTTTACAGAGTCAAACAGAACTTGGAAGGAAGTAGCAGAGATCATTGGTGCCTCTGATGAGTGTACGCAGCTAGTACAGTTAGCTTGCTTTGCTAATCTGCCAACGAAGCTAGTATGCAAATCAAGCCTAGCACATAGCATTCAAATCAAACAACCACACTGATTAGTGCATAATGTAGTTTGTGTTAGCTTTAGAAGCTACTACCATTTCTAAACATATTCTGGCTCCGGAGCCATGATCGGCTGGTTCATACTCACAAGTCTACCAGTCTATCAATCAAGAAATCGTTCATATGACCGTAGCAAGACAGTGAAACAGTGACAGAAATACACATCAGAAATACTCTCGGAGAAAATGCTTTTTTTGGATATTTAACTCAATTTTAACAGTCTAGCCTTGCCAGTGTATAATTAGTGCACTGCTTGTACCCTTCCAATCCAAGAACAGGAAATGGAAATCATTGAAGTACAAGAGCCTAACATTTTCAAAAGACTTTCTGGAATTAACATTTCTCTAAAGAATTCCCTTTGCTCTAAATAATTCTCTCAGTTTTTAATGATGTATTGATGGATTTTAAGCGTGCAACCCCATCTAGTGTACGGATGTCCTGAGCAACTCTTTTGTCTGAGACCTACTTTTGTTATCTTGTGCAATCCACTTTTCCGTGAACCCTCTTACATAACTGAAGCTCTGTGAACAAACGTACATCACGGTCAGATGTTCCCGTTCCCATGTTGACCATGTTCATTTGTCACTTCCACTGATGCTTACTGTATGTGTGCTGAGTCAGACAGAGCCTGGGAGAGGTTCCAGTTAATGATGAACTGGGAAGAGCGTGTGGCCTACTGAGACAGGAGTGTTTCTCATAGCTAAACATTGCCTCCCTTTGATACCGGGCTCAAAGAAAACTGGCAGAACAGTCGTTTTAGTACAGTGCCTTGCATAAGTATTCAACCCTGTTGCTGTGAAAGCCTTAAATCGGTCCTGGCACAAATCAGATATTAAGTAATTAGTTGATATGAGTCCATCTGAGTGCATTTAAAGTGTCACATGATCTCAGTGTAAGTACACATGCTCCTGGAAGGCCTCTGAGTTTGTTGGGGAATATATTGAAGAACAATGAGCTATCAAATCAAGTTCAGGGAAATGTTCTGGAAAAAATACGAATCAGGGTTTGATTGTAAAACAAAAAAATCCCAAACATCCCATAGAGCACTATTAAATCTATTATTTAAAAAATGGAAAGAATATGGCTCAAGTGTGACAGAGAAGGCTGCACACTGAAAAGCACTGACCAGGTAATGACAATCATTCACACATTTCTGATAGTTTGGTGTTCTATTCTTTAAATATCCTCACTGAAGTTAACACAGAGGTTAACACTGATCATCACCCTGAGAACATCATCGCCGCAGCATGGTGAAAGAATGTGAAGCGTGGTGGTGGTAGCATCGTGCTGACTGTTACTCTTGGCCTGTGAAAGTATTGGAGTGGACATCACAAAGCCTTGATCTGAAACCCATAGAACAGGCATGTCTGAGCAAGAAGGCCCACAAACCTGACCGAGTTACACCAGTTCTGTCAGGAAGAATGAGCAATATTCCAGCAAAGTATTGTGAGAAGCTATTGGAAGGCTACTCCAAGCATTTGGAGGCAATGTCACCGAATATCAACAATGTATATGTAAACTTTCGACCTGCTGAAAATCTTGAAGAGTTTGAATGTCTTTATTTGTAAGTAAACATTTGGCCTCAACTGTAGGTTCCAGCCGAACACACCTCCCTCTAGACACATAAAGCCTGGTATATTCTATTGAACTCCCAGCCACAAAGACTATATGTTCAATCCGTAAGAAAACAACCAAACATGCTAGCAATTAGTCAGCCGAGGAGTGGGCTAATGAAGCTTGCAGAGTTCCTGCTATTTTACAGGCTCAGCAAAATGCCCTAAAAGGCCACAAAAGCAGTACAAAAGCAAGCAACCTGCATGCATATAAATTACTGAACCAACTGCTGAGTTTATCTCAGGTTTCTACTAACATTGAACTAATAAAGTGGTCCATTATACTGTTTCAAAATTGTATGTGGTCTTTAAGGCCAAAAATCTCACATAACAGACATCCTTAACGAAATTCAACACCTTTTCTCACCGTTTCCCCTCCCTAACAGGAGGACTAACACACAATGCCTCCTTTTAACTAGCAGGATTATATATACAGTGTCCAGATTGGAACAGTGTATTAAAGGTACAAAGGGTAGGACAGAGACTATTAGATCAGATCGTGGGAAACGGCAACGGATGGAGAAGTACCCGGCATGGATAGTCATAAAATATGCAGCAGAAATCCATCATAGGACAAGAAACCATTATAGCTTTCTGGTGGTCTGAAAAATTCATTAGTCTGAAACAAAAAGGTTCCACTTTTAACAGCAAAATGCACAAAAACACAAGAGTTGGAATGATGGTGTAGAAGCACTGTTAAGGTCATGAAAAAAGAGATTTTTTAGAGATTTTAATGAAGAGAAGAAGCAGAACTGCACAACTGATCACAAATAAGCATAAAAGAGCAACACAATCTCAATGCTTTCATCAGAAAGTTGCCACTCCCTTATCTGATTCTGCTCGTCCACTGCTCAGGTTATGGATTAATACTGGCAAACACTGGAGATGCTGAAGTGAACAACTGTACGTCACCCTTATATGATCAGATATGCTTTTATTAATATTGGATGGGAGTTTAGAGTAGCAAAAGAAGAACAGTAACCAAAAAAACTTTACCAAATGTTCAAGAACTCCATGCCATAAAAATGTGTTTGGAGAGTGTATTTTATGTGTTGGTTTCAGTGTTCCCAACATAATGACTTGCTTAGTTTGCCAACTTTTGAGACCATTTTTTCCAAAAAGCAACATTTTGAGCAGACGTTAGCGACTGTCCTGCACTCGATACAGCTCTCCAGCTCACATCACAGCTGCTGATTATACGAGTTGACAGAGCAGGTTTAGTCGACTCACCATTCAGTGAGTGTATAAAGCATACCTGAGTTGCGCTTGTCTTATCCTATGTTCCCAATGACCAATTACTGATCACCATTATTCCCAACAACCAATCACTGACCACCACCTTTTCCCAACAACCAATCACTGACCACCACCTTTTCCCAACAACCAATCACTGATCACCACCTTTTTCCAACGACTAATCACTGATCACCATTGTTCCCAGCATACAATTTCTGATGACAATTGTTTCCAACGACCAATCACTGATCACTATTATTTCCAACAACCAATCACTGAGTGCCACTGTTTCTAACAACCAATCAGTGATCACCATTGTTCTGAATGACTAATCACTGATCATCTGATACACTGATAATCTCTCTTTCTGATGATACTGACAAATAATAAATATGAGTTATTCAATCTGTAACAGTTTCCTTAAGCCTATTTCCCTGAATACTCACTAATAATAACTAGTTTGTGATGTCATGTCCAAAAATTTCTTATTTCCATAAGAATGTTATGTTCTAGTATTTTCTGTTCTAAGTGTCTTCAGAAAATCTTGTTCATGCAACACATTTTGATAAGCAAATAATCTTGGCAATTCAGTGAATACGGAAATTTGACTATGACATCATCTGGTGACTTTTTAACCATGCATTAGCTAGGTTCCCCTGAAACACTGATTAGAAACACTGGTTAGTTTATTGGCTCTGGTCATTTGCTGTATTAAAGATGTATAGTTTGATCTGAGTATGTAGGTTCAGTTTGGAAAGTGACTTGTGTTTTTTTTGTTTTTTTTTGCCAGAATACTTTACACAAGTTCACTGTTTTGCTGTCACAGGAATATGCAAAGCCTTAAAGATGTACATGACACGTTTTCCTCCTAGTAGTGAAATCAGATGCTCCAGGATGAGACTGGAGAATCCAATAAAGGTTGTTTTAATCAGTGAAATAGCTAATAAACCAGCGAAAGCTGATAAACCAGAGAATGCATTGGATTGGCGGTTCTTAAAGTTACTGTTGTATAACCTTATATTCATCCATCTATCCATCCATTCTCTGTACCACTTGTCCTACACAGGGTCGTGAGGAAGCCTGGAGCCTATCCCAGGGGACTCGGGCCACAAGGCGGGGGACACCCTGGACAGGGTCCCAGCCCATCACAGGGCACAAGCACATACACACTCACAATTTGGACACTATGGACAATTTGGACATGCCTAATTGCATGTCTTTGGACCGTGGGAGGAAACCGGAGTACCTGAAAGGAAACACCTGAAGCAGCACAGGGTGGAGGTAGGATACGAACCCCTCAACCCCAGAGGTACTTTACGTTACATCACTCTAATGGAAAGGGTTTAATGTTTAATCCAAAGCTTATTAACTCGAAAAACAAGTCGGCTGATAAATAATATCTGTTTGGACCTAATGTGTTCTGTTCAGGAATAGAAAGCTCTACAGCTCTAAAGAATAGACACAATAATACTGTATGCATTTAAATCATGTTAATGAAATACAGTCATTCTGTGCTGAGGGGTGTGTGGAATTTATTTTACAGTTAACAAAAAATGTTAAGATGCAAAAAAGATTTAAAAACAACAGCAACAACAACAACAACAATAAAGTAACTGGTGACATGAGAGGGATGGGAAATCTCTGAGACCCACCTAAACCCACAGACTTACAGAGCATGTGGAAGCAGCATCTTCTATTCTGCTCATGTCTGTGTATTGCTGGATCATTTCAATATAACGCTTTAATCATAAGCTAATATCCAATAATATCCCATAATAATCTAATGCAATGCAGTTTGATGAATGTGGGTGAATATAAAAGGTAAAAAATGACGAATCATCAGCAGGTCCAGCTCCAACAGTAAACAAGCTGGACTCATTGTGAAGCAGCTCTGAACCCCCCAGTCATCTAAAAGCACGTGCAATAAACACAGCTACCATTTAATAATCCGAATAAACGTGAGCATGGCGTGTGCTCGGCTCGCGCTACCTGGATGCTGCAGGCGATCTCCGAGTCGTCCAGCAGGCGCACGGTGCAGTGGATCTCCCGGCTGAGCGACGACACGCTCGGGCTCCGGAGGCGCAGCATTTTCATGCCTCTTGATCCTACATACCGGAAACCGGGGCCTCGGCGCGTCTCATGCGCACAGACAGACAGCGCGTGCACAAGCTGCGCGCTCGGTAATGCTCACGGTGCACTCGCGGTCAGGAGTGCTGCGCGTGCTGAGATGCTCCAACCCTGCTCATGATGCTGTGAGGAGGAAATCTGCAAATCCCCCCTCTCTGTCTCTCACTGTGTCTCTGTCTCGCTCGCGTTCTCTCTCCTCCTCTCTGGGTTGCCAGATTGGACCCATCTCAAATCATCATTTTAAAACAGCTCACTAGCTCTACACAAGTCCGCACTGTAGTGTACTTCACAGTAGTGTTCCTTTTTTCCTAATAATTTTTAGTGTAAGAAGTGTGTATTTACAGCTAGATGAGCACTCAGGTTATAATTCACCAATCTGGCAACTCTTTCTGTTGACGTAAGTGTCTCGAGTCCAGCAGAAAGCGCACGTGAACGCGCGATACTGAAAAGAGCTGAGCTTTTACTCCACTAAAATGTATGTCCTCGTTTTTCTACATCATCATCATCATCATCCCTAGATTTCAGTTTATATTGAAGTTATAAAAGACCAAATTATTATCAGTATGACATCTAAACTTAGATTTACTTGACCGCGTGCACCAGATCAGCATCACCGGCCGTGCGTTCATCTGGTCACGTGACCTTCCCAAGCCAACTCCAGTGTTTATACCCAGCATACAGTATTCTGCTCTGTATTACAGGTAAATAGTTTCTCATCATTACACACGTGACATCATGCAGACAGGTTTGCAGAGACATGTTTTCAGCAAACACACTTCAAAACTGTGACAGTTCACTGGAAATACCAAGAATCATTGTTTAGAAGAGACTACAATTAAAATGCAACTTTTGCAAAGGGAACTTTATATCATTTGTTTGCACATTTGTACTATACACACCTTTACTAAAGAAAGAGAAATTGGGACTTTCTTATTTAAATACATATTTGTGGCTGGATTTTATTTATTAATTTTCTTTCTTTTATTTTTTTAAACCAGTGTGTGCTTGAAAAAAGCTCTGTGCAACCATTATATTTTATTTCTTTAAAAGACCCTGAATATTTAAAGCAAGATAAATGTGAGACTAATACCCACAAAATCCAATAAATTATATTTACAAATTATATTTAAAAATATATCAATTTTTAATAAAAACACTGATGACACTGATTGTATGTTCCTGAAACCATTCTGTGTTAATTTACAAGTACGTATGGAGACATCAGCTTCTTGAAACATCTATCTACAGCCAACCTCGTAACCTCCTGTCGGAGGCAACCAGGCTCTGGGCTAAAACATCCTGATACTTAACATTATTCATGGGATTCATTATTCTCCCAAACATTCTGGATGTAAAACAGATTTTACAGTGGGTATAGCGTCCACTTTGCTGAATTTTTAGCATCTACAAATGCTGAATGGGGTTACAGATACAATGCTTACATTATTATTGTAAATGTTAATATATTTTTATCTGTTACCTCACTTGTTTGGTATTATTGTAACAAACATGCCTCTTTTTTCTGTTTAAAGCTCTTTGGTTCTCCCAAGTTGAAAGATAACAAAATGTTTTTTTTTTGTTTGTTTTTGCAAATGATGTTTCCTGAGTACGGCTGTCAGTGTTTCTTACAATATCATACAGCGTGTACTGCATTATATTAGACATTTGGCTCTGATGAACAAGCCTGGTAAAAGACAAGGACTCCAATTCAATCAACAGTGCTCATGAATAAAAACACACTCAAAATGAACACTGATTAATTCTTTGAAAAAGTAGATTGGCGTCTTTATTAAAAAGAACTCAAAAGTACACCCTTCCACTCATAGTGAAGTACAGAGTAAAGTGGATGGTTCGTTTGGTGGATGAAATGCCCTGGCACTTTTTCACCAGCAGCTGGCAGACCATTCCAGACAAAATGACACAAGACTTTAAATTGTGTTAGCAGAAGTTGCCCATTTATACTGATTTAAGTCCTGTTTGTGGCTCAGGATGGAACCTGGGTCCAGTTTTCTCCACAACACTATAAATCCTGCTCAGTGACAGCATTTATAATAGCACAAAGTGAATGTCAGCAGTTCGTAATGCTTCTGGGAAACTCAACCCTGGTTAATCACATCATAACATATCCACCAGCCACTGCATATCAATCACTCAAAATACCAAGCAAATACTGAAATACTGAATCCATATTTCCAAAAAAAAGAAGAAAAACAGTACAGAAATTTAGGATGGTTTTTAAATCTAGCAGCACACAAGGGCAACTTTTACCCACATAGTCGTTATGAAGCAAATAAGACTGCAGCCATGAGGCACAGGAAGAAGTATGTATGTGTGATATGAGATGAGATGAGATGAGATGAATTGAGATGAGCGAGTGGGGTGTGGGCCAGTGCTGGAGAAGTGGGAGGAATAAAACCGTTCCTTCATGTCCATGTCTGATCTTCATAAATCTCCTTCTGGTCCCTTCTTGCCCTTCCGGGTGGTCTGAGGAAGAGGAGGAGGAGAAGAAGCATTAGTCCATGTACTGGACGTGTTTACTGAAAGTAAACAATATTCGTCCGAGTATTCATGTTTCTCTCTCAACATATCAGTGTGGGGAAATAATTAAATAAATAAACCCCCTAAGAACATTTTCCTATGTTAATCATATAAGCTTTTTGATTCTAAAATCTATGGCAGAACTTCCAAATAGTTTAACTTTTCACCAAAAAGAGCACGCTTGCTGCTACTGTAAGGCCACAGGCTGAATTCTAGTAAATTCTAGTAAGCTGTTTATATTATGGTCATACACTGCATGTCTGCATAATTTTCACTTCAAGCACTAGTGCAACCTCAACCATCCTCATAACCTCCTGTCAGAGGCAACCAAGTGTTGGGCAGACGTCATGCCAAAAAAACCTCACCCAAACCCTCTACACTGTAATTCAAATGGAAAATCAAAATACATTGATTTTTCAGGTCATCAAACATCTATGTACTGGACAGCCAAGCTCATAACCTCTTGGCAGAGGAAACCAGGTTTTGGGCTAAAATATCCCGGGATTTCGCAGAATTTCCTGCCATTAACCTTCACCCATACCCTTTAGATGCAAGACAGCCAAATCATAACTGATCCAACAACAGATATTACAGTGGGTATGGGAGCTTTTCCTTGTGCAGAGTCCCTTTTGTAAAGAAACATCCAATCTGTGTGCAAATATAATGGTATTTTTTTAACTGCTTAGATATTTCAATTTTTAATGTTGTTAGTGTTGACAAAATTTTAAAGACTTTCTTCAAAGAACCTCTTTTCATATTATCGCTGCAGCTAATATAAGCAGCTTATAAAAAGCCAATGAGAAAAATGAACAAAATAAAATAAAAATTCCTAGTGCTCCCTTCTGATGATGGAAAATACCAGTTTGTCATGGTTCTGAATGTGCAGGGGAAAAGCACCTTTAGATAGCACTTCTGCAGACGTGGACTGATTGGGCACAGATTAAGACGGTACTTACTTGATGTTTCGGTTGTTCTGACTGTAATCCCTTCACCTTGGACCTCTCCTGTTCTAATGACGCATGCAGTAACGTCACCTGAGCAAGGGAAACAAAACGAAACGTGGATTTTATTACTCATCATACAAGTTCAGCTAACAATCTTCAAATGTTCATCCCACTTATGCACCATGCACAAAAACAGCACCTCAGCACTCATTCCTGACTCGTAATGTTATGAATTAAAGCACACACCTGTTTTGTCAGCTCTTCTTTTATGTTCAGAAGCTCCTCTACTTGCTGTAAGATTTCCGCTTTGTCTTTCACTGAATGAGACATTTATTGTAGCGTAAACGCATTAGAAAGGTTTGCCGGAGCCTGTGTGATTTAATTTACAATTCTTCCCATCCTGCCTGAATTGTGTAATATGATTGAGTGTGTTGGTGTGTACTGTGTACTTACTCTCTCCTTGTTGAAGCATCTTGAGTAACTGGGCATTTCTTGCCTTCACTTCTTTATATCTCTCCTGAAAAAAGAAAAAAAAAAAAAGACAAAGGAACAGAAATCCAAAACACACCTTTATTTTAAAGTAATTATTTCTCACTGAAATGAGCAGGACCTGTAACTCAAAGCTGTCTGAACACAAAGAGATTATATATAATATCTTTATGCTTTTGACTAACATTTACAACCTTCAGATGTCCAGCATGTCTGTATAATATTGTGTTTATCTGCCCCACATTCTGACCTGCTTGAGTCAGGGGCTATTGTGATAATCTTACCTCCCACTGAGAAATGGTCTTCTTCAGTTTTACTATTTCCTGGTCTTTCTTTTCCAGCTCGAACTTTAACTGTTCAGTTCTTACATCCTGAGAGGAGGAATGAGAAAGACCATGTTAATATGCTAAAAATCAGGTAAAATCCAAGCAGGCAGAGAGAGAGAGAGAGAGAGAGAGAGAGAGAGAGAGAGAGAGAGAGAGAAGAAAAGAGAATTTGACCACAAATGTTTGAGGCTTAAATGTATGAGTCACATAGTAACCGAGTAGGTGTGCTCACTAAGAGCAGGTGAATCTCTTCTCAGCACTTCTCCAAACACTCATCCCTGACTTTTGAGTTAGATTTCAAGTACTTTTAAGTTTCATGAACACATCACCCTGTCTCTGACCTGTTCTTGTTCAGAGGAGGTGTTAACCTCTTGACCCGCGCTGCAGCTGTACTGCTCTCGACGCTTGTCCCTCTGCACAATTCGGTTTACGTCATCTTCTAGCTGGTTAAAGAATTTCTTTTCGTGCACCGCTGTGTTTGCAGGCTTTGGCTCCTGACAAAGTGAGAGAGAGAGAGAGAGAGAGAGAGAGAGAGAATAGTGACTGATAAGAAATCCATGCCTCTAAATAGAACTGCACACACATCACTACTTCTGTTTTATACAAGCTGTACAGATTTATCCGTACAGTGACGTCATCTTCATTGACACTATAAAACAAACTCTTAAATCAGGGTTCACCTCAGCTAAAATACAACCCTGATCTTTTATATGTATGAATCCAGATCCTGATTAATTACAACAGAATTTTCATTGTTACAGTGATTTTAACATCAGTTCCCTTCCTTGTGTCTAACTACACTGAAACTCACCTCTCTCTCTGGCCTCTTACTCGGCGGATCTGCAATAGAAAGGCTCAGTTAGCACGTCTCACTCACATCTCTCTCTGTCATACATACACAAACACAAACACAAACACAACTCACTCTCACCCATGTTTCCCTCCTGCTGAAAGTCTTTCAGAGACACCGTGATGCGTTTGTCTTTCCCCTGCTGGTTCTTTTTCTTCTCTTTCTTCCCTCCTGCTTTGGCTTTGGGTGATGCGCTCTCAGCGCTCACGGCATCCTGCACACAGTGTTGTCAACTAATCAAAGCCTGAAGTCTATTTCTGTCTTAAGAGATGAATAATAAACAGATATACGTTTGAACTCTCTGCAGTTGCGGTTATCGAAAGAAAGAAATAAACAAGACCAATTTCTATTTTAATAGTTTGGGTTTATAAGTAGAAGGTATTAAATCACCATTGGAATTTATTGAAAATATACTGTTAAACATCCAGTTTGTTTGTTTATTTTTTGCCACTGAAACAAATGAAAAAGTGTTCAAAATGCCGACTGGAACCCATCAATACAACATACAAACTACTGTTTTTGTCAGAAACAATAGCTACGTCTCCAAAGGCATACTACTACTAAATAAGGTCAAAATTGTGTACCACTACATGGGTACTGATAATAACACATCATATGTGGTGTGCTGCTTTTAATAGTGAGTGAGGGAGTGACAGTGTGACTGAGTGAATAATTGAGCGAATGAGTGAGTGACTAAATGACTGAGTGAATACATACCTCACTAAGTGAATAAGTAAATGAGAATTACGGACTGACTGAGCAACTGAGTGAGTGAGTGGGTGACTGAGTGAATGACGATCTGAGTGAGTGAATGACTGAGTGAATCACCAACTGACCAAGCCGTGTGTGTGTAAGTGAATGCACAACTAAGTGAATGAGTGAGTGAATGAGTGAGTGAGTGAGAGACTGAGAGACTGAGTGACTGAGCGACAGACTGAGTGACCAAGCAAACGATTGAGTGACCAACTGACTGAATAGTGACTGACCGATCAAGTGAGCAACGGAGTGACCAACCGAGCGACTGAAGGAACGAGTGAATGACTGAGTGACCAACCTAGTGACCGACTGACAAGTTCCATGAGGTGCGCTGCATCTAAAAATTCCTTGTATTTGGTGTAAAGAGTGTTTTTGGTGTTAAAGCAGCAAAATGACAATAAATAAATAAATAAATAAATGTCTTCCTTGATTTATCAATTAATATAGTGCCTTTCTAACACCCAAGGTCACATTACAAGAATGTAACATAAGTACCATCATTTATAAATATATATTTATGTGTGTGTGTGTTTGTGTGTGAGGCAGAAGCATGTGTGTACCTTTTTCTGTTGCTCAAACTCTAGTTTACTCAGCATTAAGGCCTTTTCCAGGTCTGCCTCGTACAACTCGCTGGTCAGCTACAAACACATACACAGTGAAAGAAATAAATCATCATCTGAGCTAGACAAGCATGGGAAGAAAGTACAGAGTCTACACTTCATCAGATGTTTTTACCCGCTCATCTCTCTGTTTCCACTCCTGCCAGCTTTCCTGGGGGGCAGAGGTGCGATCAGTGGAATTAAGCAGCTCATTGGCTAAACCCTGCAGTGTCAAGGTAGATGGAGGTGCTGAGGATTTTTGAGGCAGCTTCTTAAAGGCGAGGTTCCTGAGCTGCAAACGCAGAGCAAAAGTAAAACCAAACAGTGAGTCAGAAAAGTTAACTCTCTACCAGCAGCAGCACCAGCTGTGGACATAATCCATCGTCTAAAGCATACAGCCAAAATTAAGAATGTCTTGTTGCATAAAACAGCTTCAGTTGAATTTTCCTACAAGTTAAGCTATCTGAACAACAAACTCTTAAGTGCTACTAGAGTTCAAGGATTTTCTGAAGTTAAATCATTATTAATCCTTATGTTCTTCATAAGTGATCCCTTAAACCCTGCATAAGTTATGGTAAGGAAAAGGTCACCTTAAGATTACTGGGCAATATGAAAAGCAGAAGAAAATGCTGAGTTTTTAATACATGATTGCGTATATAAACACTTATGCAGCTGGTCGCAAATATCCTTGTGTCCACCCTGAATAAGACCTTCAGCAGCACAAAAGGTTTATTTTATGATTCAATTATGAGTTGAATGTTTAAGTTTAAACTTCTTTCATTGACATGCTGGTCTATTTTCATTTTGGTTAACGGTTTTCTTCATTACCCACAATGCTGTACAACTACCTGCTGTTCTACTAGTGGTGCCAGCCCTCACGTCATCTCCACCTAAGAACAGTGATGATTCTGAACGTCGCTGGAAAACAGTGAGTCAGAAAAAAGCTCTTGCTCTTTTGTTTTTAGAAGCTAACAACGAAACCTAACTATCTAACTATCGCCAATTGACAGAATCATCTGTGGCTCTCGGAGGATAATCATTAAAATGGAAAAAAGTACTGCAAGGTGATTACGGGTCGGTTGTAGCGGCAATCGCTGGCATTACAGTATGGTCAGAGGTTTTTTTTTTCTTCTCTAAACCCATTAACATGGTCAGGAATGCCTGCAAAACTGAAGTCGGGACTGTAAATAAACCTAATGAATTATTAGCTGAAAGTAAGCTCATTACAAAATTGAAAAACAATTATATAACTAAAGGTGCATGTGCTTTGTGAACAGCAGCAAAGATTCGTGTATAGTGACCTCACCCTGATAAACACTACTCTGTGTAGTTTTTTTTTTTGTTTTTTTTTAAACCCCTGTTTATGTTTTGAAGATAGCATGGACAAGGGAAGTTAAGATGCATCAGAGAAAGATATTTTGTTGTTCTGCTCCAAAGTTAGACAAAAGGCTATTCAGGTTCGCACAGGATACAAAGTAGGCGAAAAAAAACCCACACATATTACGGGATACAACACGATCTTAAAGCTGCAGACATCATGTTTTCCGACAGACATTTAAATCGTCTGATCTGATACTCATCGTGACAGTTCTATCAGCAAGTCCTGATATTATCATCAGTTGTCCCAAGCCTACCTGAAAGTTATCCCTTATATCTGAGACCGTTGAACTTTTTCTTCTATTAAACTCTATTGTACCTGCATGAGCAATAACATCAGGTGCGTCTCAATCAGCTCCCTGGCTGATGAATCAGTATATCGTGTACACGAGTTCAGGTGCTGGTAAGGACCCTGGCTGACTACACATTGGGACACTGATGACTTCATTTCTGGAGACCTGACTATGTCCTCACGTTGTAAAAACGTCACCACTGGCTTTTATCAGCAACACACAGGATCGATATCTTTCTGACTTGTCATATAAATTTGTTAACTTAAATCACACGTGTTTCTGTCATGGTACTTCAAGCAGGATCGTAGTGGATTTTTTTTTTTTTAGTTATTAACACGTAAAAGTCGTTAGACTCAAACAAACCGTATATAGAACGTCAAATAACGTTAAAAATCACTAACGTAAGAAATCATTTGAGATGATAACAAGCTACTTATGTTTGCAGACGAAGCTGGCTGAGAGTTCATCCGCCATTTTTTCCAAGCTGAGAGGCTTCAGAAAATGTGACATCATTGCCATTAAGGGAACATAGTGAACATCGAAGCTCCCTGGTTTTTGTGGTGCATTGTGGGATTGTGTTTAGGAAGCGAAAGTTCCAGTGCACTGGAAAGATGCTGTGATTGAGACCTTAAAATGGCCGACACCCTGATCAGTGCCCTGACTAATGAACTACTGAACTAATGAGCTGATTGAGACACACCCAAATGTCTCCCAGTGACATCAGCACGGGACGACCTCTAACTTCTGACCCTAATAATGAAAACACCACATCAGCCAAACACTTAACAGCATAATCCCTGAGCAGATCACAAATACATCAATATGAGCAGATTTAATGTGTTTCAGGGTGGACTTTTCCTTTAGTCACCTCATTGGTTTCACTTTGCTGCTGCTCCTTCTTCCGTTTCTTCTTGTCTTTCTTTTTGTCAGTGTTCTGATTGCTCTTGGCGCCGGTGGATTTCCCTGATCGCGAAGATTTGCCGCTTTCTCGAGAGGATTTGGCTTTTCCCGTGTCGGAGTCGGTGTCTGAATCCGAGTCCACCTGCAGCAGGGCGAAGCGCGACGCTGTGGTCGGGACTGAGATCAGGGCTGATGCCATGCTGGAGCTGGAGCTGAGCTTTCTGCTGTGATGCGTCTGAAATAAACAGGTGAGACAAATGAAACCTGTCCTCTTCGTGCCAAGTTACACCATTAATGTAGACGAGGAAGGATGATGTCATGGCTATGATGATAAATCAGCAAGGCTGGACAGTCATAACATACACACTGTATATACATGACTGACTTTAACTGCGTCTTCAATAAAAATGCTAATACCTCAAAAACAATGCAGCTATAAAACACTCATTAAGTCCTTTATTACTAATAAATAAAGGACACACTTCGTGTGTTGGTTTCGTACAGCCATAAATACGCTTTTATAAAATTTTTTGCGTGTTTCATATGTAAATAAAATAAAATAAACTCATTATTAATTACTAGAGACCTTCGAGCTGCTAATAATGCTAATATTGTTTGGCGTTGTTAGCTTGATAGCTAACAAACTAGCTAGCAAACTAGCTCACCGCGTCACTATTTTCCACTATTCAGCATTCTTCGTAAAATTTCATATCATATTTTATCTCAAATGATTCCCAAACACCCCCTTATGTCGACTAGAACCTGGTGTAAATAATGGAAATAAACTTTCACCTCGTGAAGTCTTGTGTAGCCGCTGTAGGTTACTGCAAACTGTCTGCAACAGTCTCTACGGCAGCCGGAGAGGGTCAAATGCGTTCAATAGCAATAAAGCGTTTCGAAAAATATACTCAGTGAACGTGAAGTGCTTTCATTTACCCCAGTTTTATTCCAACAAATACAAGCAGTTACTTACATTCAGACACTTATCAGATATTTTATAAAAAAGTAAAGGATTCTGTAGATGTTTCAGTAATATATACAGCGTGTGTGGTGTATGGGAATGTGAGCCATGTCTTCATGGTGTTGTTTCGCATAAGGCCACAGATAAAAGTCGATGAGAGCTGAGTTTATGCCACAGCTCTTCCCGTCTCTCTCCTGCACAAGCTGCCACAGGTCATTCTTGATTTTCTCCACACACCAGATTGAACAGCCACGAATTTCCACTTCTCTCCTCTCACCTGAACTCAGCAGCTCACCTGGAATCAGAAAACAGTCTTTTGTTACTCTAAAGTTGCTCACTAAGGCATGGCAGCATCTAAACATCCATCCATCCGTCCATCTTTCGCACCGCTTATCCTACACAGGGTCACGGGGTAACCTGTAGCCTATCCCAGGGAACTCAGAGGACGAGGCAGGGGACACCCTGGGCGGGGCACCAACCCATCGCAGGGCACAATCACACACCCATTCACACACTACGGACAATTTGGAAATGCCAATGCATGCCAACCTACAATGCATGTCTTTGGACTGGGGGACCTGGAGGAACTCCATGCACACAGGGCGGAGGTGGGAATCAATCCCTTGACCCTGCAGATGTGAGGCAACAGTGCTAACCCCTAAGCCACTGTACCCCCCAGCACTTAAACACGTATATAACAAAGTAGTGCGTGCAGAATATCTGAGTTGTTCCCACTTCACAGTTGGTCTATAGTTTATAAAGTTAAGTTCCACCCTTAAACACAGTAAATATATTTATATTGACAAATTTTGTGATGTGTTTATCGATTCTGGTGCTAATTTGTTGGTTGGTGTTGTATTTTCATTATTTCTGTGAGACATTAGCGGCTGTCTCCCACACTGAGGTCACAGGGGAACATTGCTAATGCAGTTACAATGGTGTTTAATAAGAGAACAAACATAAGGGATACCGGTCAGGTTTCATTGTTAGCACCAAGACCGCAATTGTCAAGTCCAAGATCAGGACTAGCCAAGATTGAGACAAGACCGAGTTTTAAGGGCATCAAGGCCAAGTCAAGACCAAGACCAAATGAAAGCATGACTGGGTCAAGATAAAAATCACAAACTATCAAATCGATGCCAAACCTGTACTTTCGAGGCCAAGCGTGTACTTCAAATAGTTGGCCTTATTCGTGCAGTGTGCCAATGATACTAAGTCAAACTTTGGGCAAGTGAAAAGAAAAGACAACACAAACATTATTTTTAAAATCTCTCCCAAACTTTGCCCAAAACAAGTGAGACAAGTCCAAGGACAAATGCCAGTAAGTTAGAGACAAGAAAGAGGTCGATACAGATCTCAAGATCAGACTTGAATTCAAGACCAGGCTCAAGTCCTACAGCCCTACCAGCGACATTCAATGTCATAGTAACGAGAGATGTATGAGATGACAAGTACAATGGTGCTGATGGTGGTATTAGTATTAAAGTTAAAGCTTTGGAAGCTGATCTGTTTGAGCAAAGTGCACAGATGAGAAGGTGAGAGAACTGGACAGACTAAAGCACTAAAGTGCTGCTGCAGCGCTCTCTATAGGTGGAGATGAAGCGGGTGTTAAATCCCACTCGGACCACTTTCAGCAGGCAGTCGAACGGCATTGTGGGTAATGTAGGAAAATATTATCTAAAGTGAAAATAGACCAACATATCACTGAAAAAAGTTTCAACCAAAAGAGTCAAGTCTGAAGATCACATGTTCATTATAAAGATTAATATGCCAGGTGTTCAGGGTGATTTTTTCCTTTAAGTCTACATGAATTACATAGGAGCAATAAAACTATCATAGAGTTGTTGTGGCAGTTGGGGTGACAGGGGTTATTTCAAGGGTGGTGATCACCCTCTAAACGTCCATGTCAGTATTTATAAATAAGAATTGGGTCAAGGTAAGAGCACAACACAACATAACCCACGCTTACCCTTTTTCAGTGCCTCCATGAGAGCATCTGAGTAGCGTAGTGCTCCCAGATAGACGAGGGCCTGTGGCACTCTGTAGTCAGCAAACATGGTCAGGTAGTCCAGGTTGGGGATGTTCCCCTCACCTCTGGCCTCCATGATCCCCCAGAAATCTGCCACAAGGATCTGAGCCCTCTTATAGAAGGAAATCCTCTTGCCCTGGGTTATCAACATCACATTTATTATGTAAGCAATTATAATAATAAAAAACATGTGTTGGCTGTTACACGAAAATAATCAGGAGATTGTGGTGCCATGTGAAGTGGAGTTAGTGTTACCACCCCAAAGTTGATTATTTTTCAATAACAGCATGAGTCAAAGTGTCTAACTCCTCATATCACAGCAATTTGCCAACAACGACAATTTTTAATTTAGTAATAAATTTGATCTGTTTACAGTCATTCCTTCACCAGCCTCTCTTTTCTTCTCTCTTGACATTAATAAGACAAAAAAAACAAAACAAAACATAGCTTGCCATGTTTGTGAGAAAGCACAAAGCCAGTCATACTCTTTCTGTGTACCTCATACGTAGCCTCGTCCCTGTAGGAGGGTATGTTATCCACGATGTACCGCACCATTTTCTCAGCATCATTCTGCCCGTGGCTTATGAAGCTCCGGAAAGATCCACCATGCTGCATGAGCACACGGCCAGCCTCAGTGAGGGCCTGGTGACGCTCCTTCAGCATGGGCATGGGTGTGTCGTTATCTGACCGAAGGACATGCGCCAGGTCGTCCTCGCTCATCTGGGAGAAGTAGGCAGGGTCAGTTATAGGCACACCTATAAAGAAAGGACATAAAAACAACCAGGTAAAGGTCAAAGGTGACTGAGCAGATGCACAAATGAGCGTCATGGCCACTGAAGTGCCTCCTACAGCACCGTTTACCCTCATCCATAGCCCTGGTGACAGCTGCACACAGAGACATGTAGCCACGGTATGTGGTTCCTCTGTGGTTCACTTCACACTGCTGGTCCTCTCTATCAGGCCAGAAGGAGAAGTTCATAGTGTCTGTCACAAACACCCAGTTAATGGCTTCATCTGTGTCCGGAGAGGGAGCAAGTGGGTTCATCATCTTCCAACCGCTGGCTGTGAACACCTCACTGTCTCTCAGCGTGTAGAGCATCTCTGCCACCTTCTTAACCCCTTCCTCGTCCACAAAGACGTCCCGGCTCCGCTCCGCCACATACCGGCCAGATTCCCGAGGCATCAGTGGCTGTTCCATTCTCTGCCAAAACGATGATCATATTCATGTTTATCAGCATGAAATCAACTCCAAACAATCCCTAGCAGTTATGAAACGTTAGTGCATTAGTATTTTGTCTTTATCTGTATTCTCAAAGGCGGCATGATGGCGCAGTGGTTCGAACCCGACCTGGGGTTAATGTCTGCGTAGAGTTTCCCATGTCTGTCTCCCAGTTTCCTCCCACCTCCATAAAACACTAAACTGCCACTCGGTGTGAATAAACATGTGAACGTGTGTGTGTGTGTGTGTGTGTGTGGTGTACTGTGATGGATTGGCATCCCATTCATGCTGTGTTCCTGCCTCATGCTCTGTGTTCCAGGGATATTCTCCAGATCCACCGCCACCCTGACCAGGATAAAGTGGTTACTGAAGATGAATATAAAAACAAAACACTTTTGTTCCTGTCAAAGACTAACACAGTTGTGTTAAAATCTTACGCAAGTATGCCAACCAACATTGCCACTAGCTAAACCAGGTCATATTTGGAACAAAGGCTTGGATTCTCTGTTATATTTAGTTAAGCCATGTGTGAGCTGAGCTGATGAGTTCAGTAAAATGGTCAGAGCAGATTCAGGGTTTTGAAGTTTGCTTTAAACCAGCTGTTTTACTCAAAACTAACAAAAACATCTGTCAAAACCACAACTCATTCACTCATCATTTAAAACTAACACCACTGCTTCTATTATAGACATTTTTAAAGCATACACACCAGAAATAAAGTCAAACCGACACAGACAGGTGGTGCATCCACAAGAAAAAGCCCTAAAACATGAAATATGGAGCATGCAGAGAAGTTTAGAGGCGAAGAACCACAGGGACACTGCACACTTCCGCACTACACAGTATGCGACAATAACAACACGTGCCACTGGGTGTGTCGTGTTCTGGTGTACTATTCAGTGCGGTAGTATGCAGGTCTGGTCGTTGCCCACAAGGGCGAAGTGCGTCCATTCAGAAAGCCACATCTTTTCTTCTCCTTACACCACGGCTGAACAGGACAAACAGCGCCACCTAGTGTAACGGAGTTTAAGTGAATTTACAAGCAGTGGGTTTCATTTTAAAGGTGCAATATGCGATTTTTTAAAATTGTACAAATAACCTGAAAGATATGTAGTACATGATTTAAAAAAAAAAAACAAACAAACAATGGATTAATCCATGTGGGGCATGTTTTACCTCGCACTTCCGGGGTTGGGGGTTCGCATTCCCAGAGTTGGGGGTTTGATTCCCAGAGTTGGGGGTTCGAACCTCTGGGGTTGGGGGTTTGATTCCTGTGGTTGGAGGTTCGCATCTCCTGGGTTGGGGGTTTGATTCCTGTGGTTGGCGGTTCGTATCTTCTGGGTTGGGGGTTTGATTCCTGTGGTTGGAGGTTCGCATCTCCTGGGTTGGGGGTTTGATTCCCAGGGTTGGAGGTTCGCATCTCCTGGGTTGGGGGTTTGATTCCTGTGGTTGGCGGTTCGCATCTCCTGGGTTGGGGGTTTGATTCCTGTGGTTGGCGGTTCGTATCTTCTGGGTTGGGGGTTTGATTCCTGTGGTTGGAGGTTCGCATCTCCTGGGTTGGGGGTTTGATTCCCAGGGTTGGAGGTTCGCATCTCCTGGGTTGGGGGTTTGATTCCTGTGGTTGGCGGTTCGCATCTCCTGGGTTGGGGGTTTGATTCCCGTGGTTGGTGGTTCGCATCTCCGGGGTTGGGGTTTGATTCCCGCCTCCGCCCTGTGTGTGCAGAGTTTGCATGTTCCTTCCTCCAGGGGTTTACTCTGGTATCCTCCCCCAGTCCAAAGACATGCATCTCTAAATTGTCCATAGTGTGTGAATGTCCCCTGCAATGGATTGGCACCCTGTCCAGGGCGTACCCCTGAGTAGGATAAACAGTACAGAAAATGGATGGATGGATTTAAGCCATGTCCTTGCTTGAGTTTTAAACTGGCACTTCTAGAGCCACATTAGCAAGATCACACAAACTAAGACTGGGCAATATGATATATCGATAATATTATGTCACAATACACATTTTTGAGATATCATGCATATTGTGATTATCTTTTTACAATGTATAATATTTTTTTAAATAATTACAAACTGGAAGCTGATTTGATGTATATGCAAAATTGTAGTGTTAAATGTTTCTATGTTAAAGATGTTAGTTTTTTTAATAAATATAAACATCATTTTTCAATATTAAAAATCATTAAGTACACAGTCATATGCAGACATTAAATAAAGAAAAACAATTATGCAACACTACTGTAATTGCTGGGAAATTGTAGTGTGCTGCCTCAAAGTGAAGGATTTGGGTTTCACCCTTCAACTATAAAACTGGAGTGAGTTGTTGAGAATTATTGTCTGAAACACTCATCATAGCTACCATCAAGACAAAACACACATTTCATTAAAAAAAACTGGCATATCTTTTATTATTGTTGACAAATGACAGTCTACAAATGTATTGTGGTGAGGAACCTCATACAATTTGAGTAAGAAAAAAACAAAAAAAAAAAAAAACAAAGACAGAGGGAGAAAATCCCCAATTCACTGTTCTGTCCTGACATGAACACAATCTAATGTAGTACAACTTCACACCCACACTTTCCATTTAAAAAGAAAAGAAAAAGGGGGACCCATTTCAGAGTGGCAGACCTATGAAAAAGATTCCAGAGGTAGAGCAAATTGGATAAACACCAGGTTTTAAAACCCAGCAATAAACTGGGGAGAGAGAAAACTGATACACAACCTACAACATTAAGCTGTAAAGCCTGGATCAACAGAGGAGAGCGACACACTGACAGAACAGGTACGGGATTTCCGATTCATATACCAATTCTTTTTTGAATATAAATGACTGGATATTTACACACCATTTTCTCCATACAGCCACAAGAAAGATTTTTTTCCTTCAACTTCGTAAAAGAGAAAGTAAACAGATATTAAAAATCTTAAAAAAAAAAAAAAAAAAGAAAGAAAAAAAGTACATTCTGGATTGATTTGGGATGGCTGGTTGAAGAAAAGCAACACAAAACCCAACAGCATAATGGCAGGCTTTTCTGTGAAGCATTGCAAGCATGGTGCTTATAACAAAGTGAAAATAAAACCCAAAACTTTAAAAAATATAAAGCCAAGCAAAATATGAACTCAATCCTAGATAACAGGAGGACATTCCAATCGATCCGTCCGCTGAAGCTGAAAGCTCGACCAAAGAGCTTCCCTCGCACAAAATCTAAGCTGCTGCAGAGTAATGGTGGTGGAGGGATGCAGGGTGTCACACGTGGAGTGGCGCTGCAGGTCCTGAGAAAGGCGGAGGACGAGTCGGGTTAGTCATGGCGTCCCAGGATATGAAGAGCACTGCAGGCGAGAGGAAAACAAAGAGAGGGGTAAGTACTGACAAAATCCAAGCACACATCACAGCCGAGGCAAGGGCTTCTGCATTAGATGCTGTTTGGATGTAAGCAAAATCCAGTTGTGCACATGACTGGAAACTCCCTTGGGTGAGTTCATGCAAATCTCACACTCCACTTCCTGGCTTGTACGCAGCTCATTCAAACATGCCAAGGCTGGGTGTATTGCTTTATTACGAGTTTCATATAGATCGAATTAAAGGTTTTTAGTATGAATTGTAAAAATCTGCTTGAATTCACTAAAATATATTAATAATAAAAAAAGAAAATTTCCATTTTGCTGTATTGTTCATTTTGTTGAAAACTGCACCTATCTAGAGAGGAGAAAAGAAGCAAAACAACCACACAGACAGGACTTGCCTGTTCTGTAGCAGGTACTGTGCATTCTGAATCTGGTCCTGCGTGCCAGCGATGGTGATGATGCGATCTTCAGAGCCCTGGAGTGGGTCATCGATTTTGATCGACGCTCCAGATTCACGGCGGATCTGCTTAATCCTCTGGCCTCCCTTTCCGATGATGGATCCAGCCAACTAGAAACAGCAACATGGATGAACTGGGTTAGTGTGTATACGTGTGCCTTATGTAAGGGCCTGTACTGTAATGTGGAATTTGTACAAGCTCATCAGTGTGTAAACACCCACATCTTTGGGAATAGTCACTTGCGTGGTGATGACAGGACCTCCCATGTCACTGTAGCTACCCCTTCCACCTGAGGAAGACACACTCAAGAAATGAGCCACTTATTACCACAGGTTAGAAGTATATGCTCATCTCAGTAGTTTACAGAATGCTTACCAGAATGATAGTTATCCCAAGATGAGTTGTTGTCTAATGTTAATTTGAAAGAGAGAGACAAACAGGTAATAAGGACATTTGTTTATTGCAAATGTGTAAAACAACTACTGTCCTAAACAGGAATCAAGCGGACCTCGAGGATCTGCTGCTAGATTATTTTCTAGATTCATGGTGGTCACAGTGATGACACTAAGTGACTATCATTACAGTGCATCATCGTTAATTCCAACATAGAAAAAGAGTGCCAGTAAATAATCCAATAATGGAATTAGACAAAAAGGCTCACTGACATGGAGAAAGCCACAACAGGACAAAAACTAAAATGTGTTTAATTACATTATAAGGACATTATGAGTGCACCAAAAGTCCCACCCCATACAATCAAAAACAAGAGTGTTTGTTCATGTATTATATTTATACTGTAAAACAGTGTGCTGGTATAGTTTTCCAATAAGTAACATAGCAGAATTTTTTTTATGTTAATGGTACAAAATTACCACCAACATACTAAATGTTTTATTTTTAAATATATTTAGTGTTTATCTGCATATATAATCTTGCAAACTGTAATAATAACAAAAGAGAATTGAGCATTTCTGCTAGCCCCTCCAACCAAATTTCTGTTGGTGCCAGTTTCAGTTTTTGTGGTGCTTAAACTTTTAGTGCTTTGTGCAGTGGAAAAGGCCCTCAAGTGGCCACATCAAATACAGTAAAATATCTAAGTGCTATAAAATGGACACCTACCGTAGCCTCCATCATTCTGAAAAGACAAAAAGAAAAAAAATTTAAGGGTCTTAAACACGCCATTTTACCCACATAAATTAATGCCTTCTTCTACTGTTTCAGTCTTTTTCCTGTCTCTATGGCAACTAGCAAATCTGTTGCCAAGTAACAGCTTGGGGGCTGCTTTTTGTCCCTATCCAACCATCTGTCCACTAAGGACCACAAGAACACATTTGCTATGAAAACCATCCTTTTACTTTGGTGTAACTGCATTATGATTTTGGCATGAGTTTAGGCAAAGCTCAACATCTTTGGTCGCTAATAAAATCATATATATTTTCTAGATATTTTTTTGTGCATCATATGCGCAAAAAAAAAAAAAAAAAAAAAAAAAAAATTCACAATTTGCTCTCACCATACTGCCACCGTAGCGATCCCCAGGTCTTCCTCTCCTGTCCCCACTAAAGATGAAAAAGAAAACAAAACATTTAAGGACATAAAAGTGCATATTTGTGTATTAGGCGCTAGTAGTGTACTGGGTATGATTAAGAGACGCTGTAGTGCTACTGTAGAAAGCTCGAGAAACCCTTCCCGAGCCAACACTGCACCAAAAGCCAAACTACATCACAGGAGAGACTTACTGCCGTCTGTCGTCCGAGTGACTGCGGTGGGAGCTGTAGGAGTACTGGTCATCACTGCAAACACACACACGGCAGCCAGACACAGTCAGCAAACTTTATGCAATATTAATGCAGCTTACTTCATAAATCCAGTGACTTGTTACTAAATACACAACGAATTTTTTTTAAATAACCAACGCTATTTTGAATTGGTGGCACTGCATGATAAATATTGACACTAGATCTTCTCTTAGATCAGGTAACGGTGGTAAAGTAGAGATGGATATCGGTGCAGTGCTCACCCTCGGCGGTGGTGGGGAGGTCCCATTGGCATGTTGCGTGGCGGTCGGGCTCCTCCTCGGCCTCCTCTCTGGGGCGGAGGAGGGCCTCGGCGTGGACTCATGTCATCGTAGTCTCTCCCTCTTGGGGGCATGTGGTGTGCCCGCGGGCCAGAGCGAGGGGGCATGCGATCAAACCCACGGTCTCGTGAGGGGAACCCTCCCATTGGCCGGCGTCCACGTTCTTCATACATTACGCTGTAGCCACCGTAGTCATACGTTTCATCGTAAAAGTTTGGATCATATGGCTGTGCACGGCCTTTAATTGGTGCCTACAGAGAAATTAATAAACACAGAAACTAAATTTATTACAAAACAGAGATTTCCCTAACATGTTGTGATGTTTGTGGTTGAACTGTTTTACCTCAGCAATGAGCTCCAGCATGGTTTTAATACACTGCACAACCCTGTCTGCTTTACCACCAACCAGCACCACACGGTCAGTGGACTGAGGGCAGCACTCCTGGAACAGCTTGATGGTAGTCTGGGTGCTCTGGTATAATACAACACAATATGCATATGTAAAAGAAGTGGGGAGAAACATCATGCCTCTGGGAACTCCACAATGGAACATACAAGACAATGCACAGACACACAAGCAAAGCTTACTTCAGATTTTAATGTAAACTTTCCTTCAGTTCTGTAAAGAAGTTTCATAGTCTGTAACAGACTTTCACTTTGTGATCCTCACCTCGCGCAGCTCTTTGATTTTGGCCCCCTTCACACCGATGATGCTGCCTGCTAAACTCTGATGGATCAGCAGCCGCAGCTCACAATCAAAGTCCACCCCTTTATGATGCTGATACTACACCAGAAGAATAATGTCAATTCAACATTCAGATGGCATTCATCCAAACAAGCCACTAAAACGGGTGTCCTTACCTCCTCTAGTGTAGGGATGATCTTCAGCAGGATCTCAGCTACAGTCGGGATGTCTGCGTTGATGCTCAGGATCCTTTGAGGTGTGCCATTGTGTTTCATCACACAGGAAGACATGAGAGTGAGAATGACTATTAGACATGTGGTGAGTACTTGTGGGTCATTGCACTCAGTGTGCCCGCTGTGCTGTGTATTAATGATATTGTCATGCACTCCCTCATGCACAGAAAAGGAGTGATGAGCCACAGAGAAAGAAGAAAGCAAAAATAATACAGTGAGGCTCCTTCCGGTCCCTGAAAAAGCAGGGTGGAGGAGAAGAGGTGTGCACTGTATGATAAAGGAGTACTTGAAAGCTTTAGCACATAAAAAAACAGGAAACTGAGTGGACCAAGAGACACAGAAAGAAGAATCTAATGTAAGTGTAATGAGTAAATGAAGCAAGAAGTCCTTTAGTGTTACAGGAATGAGCGACAGCATTTGAAACAAACAGAGAGATTGATGAGGGGATGCATGGCATGGATCACTGGCAATTTTTTTTTAGGCTTTCCAAATAAGCCAAACAACATATCACAATACAAAGAAGAGAGAAGTAATTAATGCATTTTGTACTGCTCCATCACCCTTATATAATAAATCTCATTGTTGCATTAGGAATAAATGTTAACTTGTTAAAATTATGCTCTGCAAATATTTCACTGAATCTCTAACAGGTCAAATGAAGCACTTTTAATACAACTTCTGGTCTTTTTGATTAAGGACGGAAAGAAAAAGGGGTCAGAGTCATTAAACGACTGAGATGACAGTACAGGCACTTTGCATAACATTATGGCACTTAAGACTGACAGTCATGACATCACTGTAACCATATTTATGAGAGGAGGTTTATGGCAGTAGGGAGTTATCTGGTACATGAAGGACATCATTAACAGTACTGATATAGTCAGTAACAGTGTGGATAGTATTTGGAGGTTGGAGTATCTTGAGTGGCACGTACCGCTCGGGCCCACTGCTGTCTGGGACTGACACAGTGGCATTGTACTGCAGGGGCGGGGCCAAGCACCCAGAGCAATCAAGTAAGGCGCCCAAAAGGAATGGGCGCGATTATGGGCAGGGCCAACCAGGGAGTCAGGAGGTCAGGCAGCAACGCAGGTGGGCGGGACATGTCGATCCAGAATATTGGAATTGGCCAAAAAAAAAAAAAAAAACAACAAATACAAAAACAAGGAAAAAGGGGGAGAGGGAGTGGAAGAGGAGTACAATTTTTAATTGTAAAAAAATGTCAGTGTGATTTCATATTCTGATATTGCTGGAGGAAAATGGAGGACAGGACAAGAAGAGAGCAATGAATATGTATTTTTGGCCTGTATAAATTACTTTCAGTAATTATCTTGCTGTAATTCAAAGTTAAAGAGTACATTTCACATGAAAACACAAATAATGACCACAAAGTATAACATTCTAAGAATTTTCCCCAGTACTCCAGAAACTAAAACTCTAATAAAAACATTATAATTATGGACCAGGGAAACAAAGATGAGATTATAAGTTATTGTTTTTTCCTTTAAACATATTAAGCCAGCTTTACACTGTACAATATTCGGCCCGATATTTTGCTGTCTCAGGCACCGTCACACATCGTATAGGATAATCTTTGATTGGGAGTTGAGTTTGATGGTCTTAAAATGCATAATGCGACGGCGTGCTCAATGGTGTCCAATTTAGTGCAGCTGCGACCGAAGACAGCTCACGACAAAGTTCTGGCAGAAAACTGCTTCTGTGACCGCTGCTACGACACTCCTAAAATCTTCCCAGTAAAACAACAGCATATGCTTACACAAAACTCACGGGACAGCTACAAACACGGTAGTGGCAATGGCGAAATGTAAACAAAACATATGGGATTTAAAAGAAGAGCAGTTTGTTGAATTGCAGCAGCAGACAGAATGTCTCTATAACGTCTCATCACGGTTAAACCATGACAGGAAAATAAGGGAGGCGACATGGAAAGAAAGAGGATGAATTAGAGCTTCCAGGTGTGTAGCTAGCTATTTAGCATGCAAACGTTCTGTTCACAGAGTTTATTTACTATTATGACATGAAACTATTTTTATGCTTTCCAGTTGAAGAGCTACAAACTTGTGGTGAGCCGCAGTGCACCCAGTACGGTAGAACATGTAACTATCTTCATCTGACAATCTTTAATCTGACACACAGAACACATTATCGCACAGAATTTCTACCAGGATCATCTCGTACAGTGTGAGAAGCAATAGTCGTAAAAGCCGCTGGAACCGCACAGTGTAAAACCGGCTTGAGAAACACTCAAGGCTAATCTCGATCCACCCTGTGTAGTATGTGCGATTACCATGGACAAGAATGAACCTGTATCCCTGCACTGAGAAAAGAACAGACATGTTTCTTCAACTTTATCAATGTGTCATGAGTCAACAGGTTTCCTGTTCTTTCATCAGTAAAGAGAAACGAGTGTCTGTGGTGATCACGCAGAGTCTACAAGCGGTGGCTGGAGATTAGATTAGCAAAGCATTATTTAAACATTGAACAAAAAAAGTGTGCTCTGCCTACCACAGATCTCTACGTACGTGTGATTGTGAACATGCAGGGCACAAACAATGAAAAGTCATTTACTCACATCAGTGCGCAGAGCTTTAATGTTCTTGCCCCCCTTTCCGATCACAGCTCCAGCATTCTGAAATTGGGGGACAAATCAGGGACATGCAGTTATCCAAAGACACTAGTGTCGTGAAAGAATTCGATCAGTTAAGTGACATCGTGCCATATTCCAGTGTACGAGTGCTCACTTTGCTCTGTAACAGCACACGCAGTTCCACCATGTCATCAGATTTCCGCGAGCGCTTATATGTTGGCTCGTCATCAGCGTCCTGTGCAGGGCGCTTACCTGAAATACACAAATACAAACTATAATAATCACAGCATATGTGGATCTGTAATGCCTGTGAACTCCCTTTTCTGGTGCCCAAAGCTTTAGCACATAAAAACTACAATTTGTGAAAGTCAAGCTGTATAAAATTCCTTGTTTACAAAGTAAATAATTTAGTCTTGGCCAATTCCTACCAGCCAGCCCTCCCTTATCATACAACAGTTACCAGTCCGGGAGAATCACGTGCGTCCTCCAAGACACGTGAAGACAGCCAGCCTCATCTTTTCAAACTGCTGTTCACACTCTGAGGAAAGCGCTATCTTCCCTCTTCCGCAATATGAGCTCTCAGCCTCCCATGATTGGCTAATGCCACCCCTCCCCTCCCACCCTGACAGCGCGGGCAATTTTGCTCTCATGGACACCCGGCCATGGATGGCTGTGGTTGCTTTTTAATGCTTAACTTTTAACGATTAGTGCACAGCTATGTGGCTGGGTTGTGTTTCAGTGGCGCTTCACATTATACCACTTTTGACCAATTGATCTAAACATTCTGTTTAAACTTCAGCAAATTTATTTAATAGACGCTATGTAATCAGACCAGAGAAGGTAAATAAACTGAGAATTTGTGAAACTCTACAGAAACACCCGCCTTTCTGAGCTAATGTCTCTAGTCTTTGGTCTGAAAAGCTTCCTTCAAGTAAATAATTTACATAAACGCACGTGACTGAATAAACCACAACAAAAGACCTGCTACAGAAGCCGCACTGGTTCGTGTATAAAAATCTAGCATAGCTGAAACAATAAGATTCAATCATACATTCTTGGGCTCTCTTACTGTAGTCCTCAGTTTGGTCTGCTGAAATTCATACAAAGATCTTACCATTGCTCTCTGTGCTGTTGAAAGTCTCCTCTTCTTGCTGATCGTTTTCTGCGTCCATTATTTACTTGTACTGTGGAGATCCTCTCTCTCTCTCTCTGCTTACTGAATCTGAAGGTGAAAAGAAATACAGATAGAAACATACTTTACAGCCTAATCTGATGCATATCTAAAAAAGTCCAAGCTTTTGGCAGCCAGGCTGGGATTAAAATGTTAAATAATTTTCAATCATTTCTTTATGAATGCAGCATAGATAAACTGTAAGCGTTAAGCACGTTTTAAGATGCGAATAATTTCTATGTATTAAGCCACAAGAGTTTTAATCACTCCATATTCTACCTAGAGAACCCAAAGCAGACATATGATCTTAGGTTTAAACATTTTGCATCGTAGAAACAGCACTTTTCCTAATTTGATCAAAAATACAGTCAGATTCAAGATGACATCAAGCTTGCATTGAGCTTTAAGGTAAACCAATTCACAGCAAAAAAAATAATAATAAAAAAAAATTATTAGACTTTTAATTATAGTCACTGCAACAGATCTGACTCGGGTTCTGAGAAATAATAATAATAATAATAATAATCCCTATGCTCTGTGTGTTTTTAATCGACATCTTTTCTTACTCTGGACTGCAAACACGCCAAAGCCACAGAACATAGCAACAAGGATTACACAACAGAGGCTGGCTAATTATTAAACAAGGAAGTAGTGGAGAGCGGATCTGGCTTGCTAGCTTTGAAAAACGATTATTATAATCAAGCAAAATATCATAGCATTCACTTAAATTCAGATGTACTCGAGTGTCTTTTCTCTGTTGTACCGAGTGTGAGTGGTGTGGAGGCAGACGGCGAGCTCGGCTAATCTCACTCAGCTGCATTACTGAACATTCTCACTAACGCATTCATGCTAGCTCATTAAGAACAAAGGGAACGGTACAAGAAGCCCTATGAAACGCTAAATAAGTCGTTTTTTTCATTATTAATATTATTTCGCTCTCGTTCACCGAGCTGTTAAACAGTAATACATGCCAAACATACAAAAATACAAACTAGCTTTAGCCGACTAGCTAGCATTCCTGGCTAGCGTTACCTAATTAACAATAGATAACTCGAGCTAGCTAGCAGGCTAACTTCCTCCTGTTAGGAATATTGTCGAATTCACTGGTGTTTTTTTATTTTCAGTCTGGTTTTGCATATAAACATGAAATATCCAATTATATATACATTTATATTCAACGCTAACTACTTCCCGATAAAATAACCGAAAATGAAATCCTAGGCAAAGCTGCTAGCTAACTTAACTAGCGAGCTAACCGATAACACAACGACTAGCATGAACGTTAACGATTTCGCGTTAATTAGAATCAAATAACGTCAAACTCAAATAAAGTTAAAGCGTAGCACAATATAGAAGAAACATTCAAATAAATCAACACCTCTTTCAAAATAAAACAAAAATCTTTTGTTATTTGTGTTTTTTTTTTTTAACTCACAGCAGGAAATAGAGCAACCAACCTTAAACCTAGCCTCCAGAGTCCTCCTCCCCCAATAACACCGCACGCGCGCGCGCACACACACACCTGGAGGAGGAGAGAAAAAAACCGCCTTGGCGTAAACAAATGAAAGCACAGCCCTCCAAAAAGAGAGCGCTCTGATAGGCCTAAATTGAGCTAAGGGCGGGAAGCTAAATTCTCATTGGACAAATTAGCTGTCAATCTTAAAGATCCCGCCCATTTATTTCTTAGCATGGTTGTTAGACCGGCACTGTAGTGATGTTAGCCGCTGCTTGGTAATATCTATGGAAACATGCAAATGCAATATATGAGATAACATTTAACAAAATATATATATACATCCACACTGCTGGGAAACTATTTGTAATATAACTGCTGAAATTTATCTAGTTGTCTTTTTTTTGTAAGTATTTTTGTTTATTATATCCACTCTGAGAAATAGTCAGAGTTAGTTAGCTGGTTGTCTAATGCTAATTGCTGCATTGCTGCTGTAAATGCTTCACTATATCTTGATAACCTTATGGGTTTAAGTGATTTTTCACCCTTTTTGAAACGATTTTCAGTTCTGAATCTGAGTTTATTAGATCTGAAATGTCTGAGTGCAGTCTGAGAGAGTCACATACATTTTAAACATGCATGTGTATGTGTACATAATGTAAACATAGGCATATTGCTTAAAATGAAAACTTAGTTTCAGCAATTAGTGCATATATGATGATAGCTATAAAATCTAGGAAATGACCACGACTGAAGCATTACATAACTTTCAAACTTTCTTTCTTCATGATTCTGGATTTTTTTTTAAAAAAAATTTATTTTTTAATTTTAAGGTATGGCTCCAGAATGTCACATCTCAAGAGCTAGACCAGTATTTTATCACACTTAAGCCAGTTTTATCCTACAATTTTATTAAAAAACAAAATTCCTTAGCTGTGAGTTGAGACCGGCGGTCGTAGGACACGTAATGTGACGTGCTCACCAGCAACCAGTTTAGTGCTGATGCGAAAGGTCTGGCAGTGTCAGAAAATTTCAAAAGTGTGGTCACTGCTACATAGCTTCCTAAAAGCCAGGAGAATGGAATAGGATTACAAGAAATTCACGGGACAGCTACAAATACTGTGTATGGCAAATGGCAGAATGTAAATGAAACATGCTAGTGGACAGAAAAATATCCTAATTACCTCAACCTCACTTTGACGAATATTTGTTTGGGTGATCCCAGTGCAGTTTGGGCTGAATGATGACATAAGTACGTGCTAATTTTCTTTAATCACAGGTTTATTGTTAGAGGATCTTCATTGTATATTCTTACAAGGAGAATACATTATCTCAGCTTCAGTTTCAATGGTATCTTCTCATACAGTGTGACAAGTAATAATCTTAAAATGACCACTATAATCACGGTCTAAAACCGGCTTTATTGAATCATTTTGCAATTTAGTAATTTACTTCCTGTTTGTTTAGAACTGAGAGCTACATCAGTGAACAGGAAGAAGATGCCAGTGGCAGGTGGTACGCAGGCCACCCACGCCTGGCTGCGCTCCACGTGGCACATCCAGGTGCCCCAGACATGGCTGGATGCCTGTGTTGAATGGGTAACAGAGGAGGCAGGTGGCGCGGCCTTGCCTCAAGCCCAGCTCAACCAGCAAGTCCTGGACCAGTGGCTTCTCACAGACCTCCGTGACTTAGCTCATCCTGTCCTGCCTGCTGGCATTACTGAGGCTGAGAAGATGGAACTGAATGGCTGCTACAGCCTCCAGGTGGACTCACTCCTTGATGTTAGCCAGCCGGCGTATTCTCAGCTCCAGCGTGTCCGCGGCTCTGATTGCTCCAATGATGAAGTCACGGCTGTGACGCAAGCCACTCAGAAACCATGGGAGGCAAAGCCGACTCGAATGCTGATGCTGCAGCTCACTGATGGTGTTCAGACCCTGGAGGGCATAGAGTACCGACCTATTCCAGCTCTCAGTGCCAACCTGCCCCCAGGCACCAAACTGCAGGTGGTGGGAATGGTGATGGTACGTCTCGGGGTGTTGCTGCTCAAACCAGAGAATGTGAGGGTTCTTGGTGGAGAAGTGGAGGCGCTCATGGGGGTGCATTCTCAGAGCAGGGTGCTCTGCAGGACCTTAGGGTTGCCTGAGGAAAACCATCAGCAAGAAGCAGAAGATCAAGAGGTCCATCAAGGAGCAAGAAATGAGGGAACCCTGGACAGCGGATATGAGAGCCTTCCAAGCAGTGTGACCTCGCAAATGATCAGCAGAAATGAGCCTCGTCAGTTAGAGAACTCTAGATTAAGCACCCTTGAAGTGACGCCCATTTCTAGACAGAGTGGGCCAGATGTAACCGATATTCCAGATGAGGACTTTGATAACATTCCAGATGACTTCATGGATTATCCAGAGGACATTGGCAACATTCCAGTAGACTCTGACCATGGGCCAGACGACAGGGGCAACAATTCAGATGACTTCAATAATGATCCAGAATACTTTGATGACATTCCAATGGAGGAATTGGATGACATCATGTCACCTACTGAAATCTTACCCAGCAGTGGACCTGTGGAAAATGGAGGAACACAACAAGAGGATGTTTCAAGTTCAGACTACGTACGAACAGATAGTCAAGTGAACCAACTCCAAGCTTCAAATCATCTTAGTTTATCCTACAAAGCTCCCCTCAGTGAGGCAAATCCAACTGAAGTTATTGAAGTTGATTCAGATGATGACTTCTCCTCTTCTCCAGAACCAAAGATAGCCAGATATGAGTCCAGATCACAGGTTCCTGAAAACAATTGCAGGAAAAAAGCTGACACAACAATTCTCAACCAACCCCGAGCATCAAATCCCCTTAGTTTATCCTCCAGTGTTCCCCTGAGTGAGGCAAATCCAACTGAAGTTATTGAAGTTGATGCAGATGATGACTCCTCCACTTCCCCAGAACCGAAGATGTCCAGATATGAACCAAGATCACAGGTTCCTGCACAAAACCGCAGCAAAAAAGTTGACATGTCAATCCTCAACTACCTTTGTATTTTGAAGGCTGGTGTTTGGCCACCCCATAGTGTTCAAGTAGTGCGGCTGCATGCCTTTATAGTCACTCTGCTGGGGAGCCTTCGCAGCAGTGGAGGGGAATGGAAAGTCAGGGCCACCATATCAGACGGGACTGGATACCTGGATGTGGATCTATCAGACAGTTTGCTGGCAAATCTGATTGGCTTCTCAGCAGCAGAGTCTAAAGTTCTAAGGAAGGATCCAGCAAAGCGTGGTATGGTGGACGCTGGGATACAGAACTGTCAGAGGGAGCTGGTGGATATGTGCTGTGTGATGAGTGTGCAGGTAGATCCAAATGGGACAGGTACAGTGCTGAGAACTGACCCACTGACGGACAGAGAGTGCTGTGAAATACAAAAGAGGGTGACAGACAGGAGGTCCTAACACATGTGCTGCTGTTTTTTTTTTTGTTTGTTTGTTTTTTTGTTTTTTTGGAATCTGTCATCCTAAAAAAGCAGGTAAGTGTCAGCACTGTGTAACTTAAATAATGATAACTGAATGACAGAATGAAAAGCATTAAAAACAGTTGTAATAAAAAATTCCATCTGTTTTTTTTTTTTTTTTGCATTCCTGTACTATATGAAATTTAGAAATTTGCATTTTGGCAATCTGAATGTTGCTTTCCAAAACAATTAGCAAGAAAATAATCATTCAGATAAATTTACAGAACTCTAAAATGCTCTAACTCACAGTCCAGAACTTTCTGTAAATATATGCTTGGCATTTATCAAAAGTGCTTTTTTGTTGTTGTTTGTTTGTTTGTATTCTTTTAATGTTTCTTTTTAAATTTCTACTATAATTGCACAAATAAATGTACAGTATAAAACTCATCAACAATTGTCATATATTGACTAGATGGTTGTTTTACAATGTGTTCATCAACGTTGCATTTTACAGCAGCCGCACTCAGCTCTGTTAGTAAACGCGTGGTTTCTGGAAACAAAGCACAATACAATATTCATGCTGTATATTGCAGTGTGAGCCCAGCCTTTCTTTCTTTCCTTTTTATATTCTTTGTTGTTTTCTGTTTTTCTTTACTTTTCTGTCTTTTTCTCATTTTTCTTTCTTTCATCCATTCTTTATCATTCTTTGCTTTTCTTTATTTTTGCCTATCTCTTTTCTTTCTTTCTTTCTTTACAATCATGCAGATTGGGGGCATATATTACAGAGAACTGCTATAAACAACTTTTTGTGTGTGATGGGGAAGTGCAGATGACAGATGCAACTATCTACACAAATCATCATTTTTAGTTCCCGAGTCATGTTTGGTTAGCCTCACACGGCTGCCTGTTTTAATTTGTATAAAGTTGTATCCAGCTAACCTTCTTTCCTTGCTCTGCTCACCATCCCACTCCGTCCCACCCCATTCCATCCCATCTGATTCCACTCCATCCCACTCCACTCTGATTCTGGTGCAAAACTGGCTTTACAGTGGTGTTAAAACTTTAGAATCACAGTAAAAATCAAGTATAAGTTTTAAAGTCGGTTCTTTAATGTCTTGCTACCTTTGACAAAGACTTGCTTTATTACTTTAGATAAAATGCTCAAAAAAGCAGCTAATTGCTTATATCAATTTGTTTATTCATGTAGGCTACTAAAACAAGTGTTACTGCAACCTTTGCAGGTCGTCACTGTAAATGAGAACTGGTTCTCAATTTATAATAATAGTATTATTAAATTTTGGCCTAAACACTAACAATAATCATTTGTCCTATTTACTCATCTCAGCTGATATTTGAAATTTGAAAATTTGAAAATGTTTCCTGGTTTTTTTTGTCTGTCACTGTAATGGGAACCAGTAGATGGTAGCAGAGGAGCATGTATCACTCCTTAATGGTGTTTCAATTAGAGCTGAAGCACTTCTCACTTAATGAAACTGCCAATTGCACTACTGCACCATATGCACTACAACTACTATACCAGACTGAGCTTGATTTCTACAAATAAGAAGACTAAGCTGCACCATTCCATGCCACTGGTGTGGTCCATCAAGTGTTTAAGAGTATGTATCTTTCACCTAGAAAGGTGTGTAGTGTACCTTTAAAGCTTTACCCTTAAAGGTATTTACAATCCATTACTGTACCTTAACACATTTTTCTATTTAAATCCACATTTCCAGATTAAAGATATATATTAAAGGTAAAGGTACTACTACAGAGACAAGCAAATGCAGAATTTAGTACCACTTTTTTCTGAGAGTGTAGCTTACTATGTCTTACAGCCATAAATCCTTTTCTTTTGTTAATAGAACGTGTGTATATATATATATAGACTGTAAATTCGTTATAAGAACGTAACGTCACTGTGTATATGCTAAAAATGGAAAGGCTGTGTTTAGATAGTAGCTGCCTCCCCTTGAGAAACACCTGTTTTCATAACAGTCTTCCTGCATCCCCCGCAATACCTGCAAAACCTCATGCGTCACAGCTCACGTCACGCCAGAGAGGCTCAAGCGACTGAGAGTTACGACAGAGCCGCAGGTTGCCAGATCTGCTTCCATCCACTCACTGTGTAAATCCCAGCTGCTGGGCTTAATCTTAGATTCCCAGTTCATCAAAAAATCCATCCCAAAAGCTGTAAACCTGACCAAAATATTATCCTCTACATCAAAACAGTGGAACGTTGAGGGTGTAATCACGTAACAGTAGTGAACAACATCAATGTTGGCCAAATGTTTTGATGAATGTCTCATAGAATTTATGTAGAATATTTATGTAGGATATTGTTAATTCTGTGCACAAGAGAATTTGTAAAAGAACTGAGTTACATAGTACTGATTATACCACAGCACTGCTGAACGCTCAATTCTGATTGGTCAGAAGGCATTGATTACCTTTCTATAAGCATTCTATTACGTTTTAGTTTCTATAGTAACGGCTTACACATGGACTTCTATGGTGGACGCTCCAGTAAACAGATTTTAAAATATGTGTAGTTATTTATATGGTGAAGTTTACTATGTTTAGCATTTATGCAAGGAGTCTCCAGTGTCAGCACTTTGTAACAGTCAGAGGTAAAGCTTTAAATTTAACTTGAAATTTTCCACCATGGAAGAGTCTTCAGGGTGGAGGACTTCTTGTGTAACATGACATGATGCATTTTTTTTTTTTTGACTTATTAACTTCAAGAGAGGTTGGTGAGGGAATAACTCTGTAGCTGCTGTAACGTAAGTGATAACAGGAACTCACTTGTTTCATGGACGTTCACAATATTAAACCTAGCAATAAAAGAATAAACAATATGATGGGTTTTTTTAATAAATAAAAATTGCAATCATTGGCAAATTGCTGTGGTATGAGAGGAATAAAACACTTTGGGATGTGCTGTTATTGGAAAATAGCTTCGGGGTGGTAATGTAACTTGGCATCGTGACGAATCACACCACCCTGTTGCTGTTATTTTCCTGTAACAGCACCCGAGTGTTTTATTCCTCACTTACTTTCAGATTATGACGCTAATCAAAGTGAAGTCAGTTCCACACCACAAAATATTTTTGCCTCTCACTGCAATTGGGCAAATTAAGTGAAAAAGAAGAATGCATGACATCATATCTGCTTAATATAACAGACATGATTTACTTGAATGATATGTGTTTGTTTTGATTAGATTTATGCTTCATAATCAGTTTGGTAGAGCAGGAAAATAGAGCCACGTTTGGTCTCTAAAGAGCCATTAAAAAGAAGTATTCACAGAATGCAGAACTTTCAAATGTGTTTATTAAGATGCATTTATTAAAGTCTCCTCTGTCTTAGAAACACCGTATTGAAAGGCCAGGGCTTCTCTCGGGTGAACGCTCTAAGGCTAATTTCAAACGTTAAAACATCAGAGAGTGTGTGTGTGTGTGTGTTTTTCTTTCTAGAGGATGATCTTTGTTACTTGTGTATGTAGTTGTTTTACTGTTGTCTGGTTTTCTCTAGGTGCCATGTTTCAGTTTGTGGTATCTATGCTGATATTGTTTTGTGAAAACTGATAAATCATCAAAAAAAACTGTCCTCAATCATTGTTAAAAATATATTGCAACATATGTCCAAAAGTCCTACAGCTATATAAATGTCCAATGTCCTCCTTAAAGACTGAAATACTAAGACGAGGTAAAATGGGATATTTTTTCAGTTACAGTGTACAGATAAATCATCATTCTGAACAAAGCAAAACACACTGTTCACACATTTTTCCTTCAGTTTTATTTGAAAAAGTCATAATATTTTTTTAAATGTGGTGTGTAGCATGTGTTTGAATGATGTAGCAGATTCTCGATCCAGTTTAATGTAAATAAATACAATTAAATTGAAATAATTCATTAATATCACATATATTGAATAGAACTGTTGAAAAGAAATAACATTAATTGCATTAAGTTATATTTAAAAAAACTCATTTCATTTCCTGAATGTGTGTGTTTATGTTATAGTTTTTTTTTTTAAACAACCAATATAAGTGGGCCAACAACTAAAATACTGTATTTATTAATTTTTTTTTAAAAAGTTATTTTGCAGAGCTTTTTTATTCTAGAGACCATAAATATATTACCCATGAAAAATTGTTTATTGATGTTCATTTGCCTGAAGTAAAATTTTAATGTGATTTTCTTCGCTAGTCTCCAAAAAAGGCAATGCCACGCCCAGCTTAGCATCCTCAGACTAACATCACCCTAAATATATCTGAATTAAACACAATAAGGGAAAACATAAAAGGTGACAGTTATGTGATTAAATTGGATGGAAAATTTGCATGTAAATTAAGTTTCGGTTGCATCAAGTATCTCTGAGTGTAGCCTGTAAAGGCTGCAGGATCGAATTAGGCTACTTCATCTTCACATATCTGTTCTGCTTCTTGCGTCTGCTTTTCCACGCCACTGTAACGTGCATAAAAAATACATAAATACAATACATACTGTACATGCATAAAGAAAATATAATACATACATATGCATAAAGAAATACAATACATACATATGCAAAAAGAAAAAACAACACCCTTGTGGAAAAGTACATACATTTCACATGTGATTATGTGAGTTATATGTGATTACAAGGTTTAAAAAACGTGTGGAAAAAGTCCACTGTAAGTAAACACGTGACATCATGCGAATGTCCTATGTGTGAAAAATGAACATGTAAAAATAAATGAATCATGGGATAAAAATGACATTTGAAAGTAAATGTGTTCTGTGTAAAAAATTACATGTGATAATAAATGAAACATAGGTATTAAAATAAAAAGAAAATCATAAATCATGTGCAGAAAAGAGGGAAATAAATTAATAATGTGTAACAAAAATCACAAAATACATTCACTGTGTGAAGAAAATCACATGCAAACATACTGTAAATGAATGAGGAAATACATCTTGTGAAATTTCATTAATAATATGGAAAAAGTCAGATAAAATGAATGGACCCTGTGAAAATAAATGAATTGTGTAGGGAGAAAATCACATGAAAATGAATGACTTGTATGTAAATGTTTAATGTGAAAATAAATGAATTGGGGGATCAGATTTGAAATTAAGCAAATCATGAAAAAAATCAGATGTGAAAATAAATGAATCATGTAAAAAAAATCAAATGTGAAATTATATATTTATGTTAAAAAAATCACATGAAAATAAATGAATTCTGCAAGTAAAAAAAACACATGAAATTTAATGAATCATGAAAAATTTGATGTGAAAATAAATGAATCAGGGGGATCACATTTGAAATTAAGCAAATCACATGAAAAAAAATCAAATTTGAAAATAATCATGTAAATCAAATCGAATGTGAAATTAAATTTAAATTAAATTTAATTTATGTGTAAAAATCACAAGAAATTAAATGAATTGTTTAAAAATATATTCATCATGTGAGGGGAGAAATCACACATGGAAAAATAAAAGCCCACGCACTACATGTGAATCATCTACATGTGAAGAGTGTAAATTTCACATGAGAATCATGTCTGTGTGACTTTTCTGTAAGTGTGTTAGTAAGTGTGTTAGTAAGTGTGTTAGTAAGGTGTTGCGCCACCACTAGCCTCAAGAACAGCATCAGTGCTCCTTGGCATCGATTCTACAAGTCTCTGGAACCGTACTCGAGTGATGAACTCTGTTCTTCCAAAACATTTTCCCTCAGCTGGTGTTTTGATGATGGTGGTGGAGCACAATGTCTCGAAAACCTCCCACAGATGCTGAATGTGGGTTGAGATCTGGTGACTTTGAAAGCCATAGTGTATAAATCACATCATTTTCATCCTCATTCAGTGAGTCCTGGTGCCATGTAGATGGGGGGCGGAGCCATCCTGGACGAGACCACTCCCATATAGAAATGTTTCATTATAGGATAAAGTTGATCAGTCTGATGAACTTCTCTCTAAGGCGAATGTTCCCAGCTCTGATCCTGGAAGACCTGCTGTTCCACACATTTTATTGTCTTCCCTGCTCTAATACATCCACTTCAATTCAGGAAGTCCTGTTAATCAGCTGATGCGGTGTGTTAGTGCAGGGAAAACCCTAAAATGAGCAGGGAAGGGGATGCTCCAAGCTTTGGAATTTGAAAATGAATTTACTATATTTGAATTATATACTGTACTACGTGGCACGTTCAATACATTTTTTTTTCTGTGGTGTATTTAATAAATTGACCTTTTTGTCAGTGTTTTTTTCTTTGTTTTGAACTTGCCTTCAAAAACATGTCATTAAAATCAGAAAGTTAAATACAAATCTCAAAACTATAGATTTGATGGAAATTAGGCCCAAAGCGAAGCATCTAGGATTAGACGCTTTCAGAGTGGACACGCTCAGAATTTGGCCAATCAGAGTAATCTGCCACGATCACGTTCAGGAAGTGAAACGAAAAGACGTGGATTAGATTTCAGGGAAGTCGAAACAGAAGATAATCAGTTAAGAGTTAATAAGTTTTGGCTGTTAGCTGCTAACGATTGCCAGCAAGCTAACACTAGCACAGCCGAACTAGTCTGTAGGAAAAGAAGTGTTTGAGTAGAATACGAAAACTTATGTGTTTGACCGCTCTGAAAGCAGCTTCTTTCCCTGGGAATCCTGGATATGCCACCTTCAGCCTAATTTACATAAAATCTGTATTTTTTAAGATTAGAATTTTTAAGATTTGTATTTAGGTTTTGATTATTATTTTTTTTAATCTCACCTGAGATTTAGAAAGGTATGTTTTTAAAGAGAAATCTTACCCCTAGGAATTTCAAAACAGAAAAATCACATGTAGATTCATTACACTGATATGCCACAGAAAAAAATTATGCATTATGACATCTATATAAAATAAAATATGAAATTCAAACTCAAACACTTTTGTCAGCTTCCAAGATCTATACAATATTAGGCTCTAAAGGGGCACGTGGAGCCAAACCATGACAGTGAAAATGAACATGAGTATCTACTCATGCTCATGCTTAAAAATGCGCAGGTTTTAACTTGAACATATCCTAAACGAAGAGTGGCATGAAGGTGCTGTGTCACAGCTCCACCGTCTCTGATCCTGTCTGTGTGGAATTGCGTGTTCTTCCTGTGTCCATGTGGGTTTCATCTGGGTTGCCTGGTTTCCTCCAACTGTCCAAACACATGGCAGATGGACTCTGTTTACATTTACGGCATTTGGCAGACGCACTTATCCAGAGCAACTTACAATTATCTCATTTATATAACTGAGAGTTAAGGGCCTTGCTCAGGGGCCCAGCAGTGGCAGCTTGGCAGTGCTGGGATTTGAACTCATAACCTTCTGATCAGAAGTCCAACGTCTCAACCACTGAGCTACTCTACTGCCCCACTGTGTGAAGGTGTGTGTGAAGGTGTGTGTGAAGGTGCATGTGCTGCCCTGTGATGGACAGGCGTGCTTTTCCCACCTCACCCCCAGTGTTCCCGGGATGAGCTCTGCATCCATGCACTGTGACTCTGACAGGATAAAGCTCATCCTGGAGGTGAATGAGTGAATGTCTTAAACATGAGCAGTGCAGCTGACTTTCTAAGTGCACAGGATATGTGCATACGTCACAGCTCTACACATTTCAGCTCTGCATAACCTCTTCTCAGCTCTTACCAGGTTCAAGACGTGCGTCTTTCCCTTCCACTACGTAATGCACGCTCCAGGATCCATCATTCGCGTGTACGATGGTCGCTGCCTCTCCTCCGCGCTCGCGCCTCCGCTCCGCCCCCTTTTCGTCGCGCTCGCGCATCCGCTCCTCCGACAAGCGGCGCTTCTTCCCGACACGCGCGCGCGCGCGCCTCACGCTTCGTCTGTAATCCTCTAAGCGAGCACCTCAGCGCGCGCTCCGAGCTTGCAGGAGGTCAGAATATTCCAGACACGGAATAGCTCGAGAGAAACGCACTTCAGGAACGTGGAAAGGATTTTTAAAGGATTAAAAAACAACAACAACAACAAAAAAAAAAACAGGCATACACACACACACACACACACAGACAGACAACAAGTGGCGCGTGAGGGCAATCCGCAAGAAATCTGGCGTCGCAGAAGCGGGGATGAACCTGCTGCGCCCGGGCTCCGGTTTCGGCATGGCGGGCTGGCGGCTGCTGTGCGCCGCTGTGGCGCTCGCGCTGTGGAGGCCCGCGGAGTCGTGTCCCGCCGCCTGCACGTGCACAGGCTTCAGAATTTACTGCGCCGACACCGAGCGCGGCATTGCGGCTTTCCCTGCGCTCAGCGAGCCCGAGATGGAGAACATCACCGACATGTGAGCGCGCAGCTTTTCTTTCTTATCTTACAAAACATACCTGAGCTTAACCATCACTGAGGTATGTGGGGAAAATAATAATAATCATCATCATCATCATCATCATCATAACCGCACTCAGCACGAGCGTGTGTTCATTCATCACTTGTCTGTGTATCATCAAGGACGAGGAAGGAAGCTGACATGAAAGTCAGTTAGACATGCAGTGCATGCTTCTGTGTGACATGTGACAAATGAGGTGCATTTATTTCTGCATTACTGATACTGCAGATTAAATGAATCTGATTGCTTTGGAAAACAGATATGCAGAAGATATTATTGCAACAGTTTATTATGACAGCTTAGGAAGGTGAAAGAGTTTTTTTTTTTTTTGGTTGGCATGTTGTAGTTAAAGTGCTGCTCCCAAACAACCAACAATGTTGGATGTGCTGCACAACTCAAGCCCACTCTTTTACTGTACAGACCCAGTGTAAAGCCTATGTCTGAGCTTAAATTCAACTGCTCATGAAAGCTTCAGAAACAGAAACACTGTAGTATCAGCTCACACACACTCAAACACACACACACACACACACAACTTTTACAGTGTTGGAAATTATTACCTGCAGTGTTGAATTCACTGTTACAATTTTGAACCAGTGTTCAAACACTTGCAGTGAGTAATTGCATGGTACAATGTTACAGTGTTAGAATTATGACCCGTAACAAACCATAATCTTTATTTATATTCAACCCAATCATATATAACTGAATTATGAACATATATAAATATACATATGTAAAAATAAAAATATAAAAATATATATGTATATGTATAATGTTTGATTGATTATAGTTAAACTCATAATTCACTTATATGTGTTTGGGTTGAGGTTAAATAAAGTATAAGTGAATATTATATATATATATATATATATATATATATATATATATATATATATATATATATAAAGTAAATTGATATGAATATAATATAACTATAATAAATAAATAAATATGTGTGTGTGTGTGTGTGTGTGTATATATATATATATATATACACACACACACACACACACACACACATATGGTTGATTGTATGTAAATAAAGATTCTGGTTCATTCCACTGTATAAAATGTAATTATTCTGTAGGTTTTGTATAAACTCTGTATCACAGTGTTCAAACACTTACCTGTCGAATTAACACCAAATGTGTCGAATCAACTTCAATCTTTATTTACATGCAGCCTAAACATATACATGTGATTATAGTTAATTCCACAATACACATTGTTTGTGTGTGATTATATAGGCCTAAATTCACTTTCCATTTCAGCTTGTAAAAGCAGGTTTGAATTTAAAATCTGTGATCGCGAATGAAATGCTAAGATCTAGTGAATACATTCAATTTAGAAAAAGGGAACAGACGTGGTTTCAAAGGCTGCAAAACTGAAAATCAGTTCTTTTTTAAAAGGTGATGGATTGACAATTCGATTCCTTTATTTAACATGTATGCTCTGTGCTCCAATTCTATGCAGTCTGGCTCCCGTTCTTTATAAAGAATGCAAATAGAAACTGTTTGGATTGCCTTAATGTCGCTGCTGGTTCTTGGATTGAGGACAGTGAATTTAAGGAGGATGCACTGAGTAGTAGAGAAAATTCCCTGCTTATTTGATTAACATTTCATCCAGTAAAACAGAATCAGGTGGTAAATTTAGCAATAACATAAAAGCACAGCAAAGGCATGTTGACCTTGTTGACCGGGTATCAAAGGAAACCACACAAAAAGCCTGAGGTTTAGTTGATGCACAATATATCACGTCAGTGATCGTACACTTACCCTAGCAATGAGCAAACCAATCACTAAATGTTTACTAGTGTTGTGCAGTGAGCATCCTAATCAAGCATCCTTCTGATTAGTATTTATATGAGGGGTGTTTATTAAAGCGAGGCTTTCACATGATCAAGAAACATAATGCAGGAGGATATTTAACACACTGTAAAAATCCTGTAAACATATGGGCAAAGTTTCAAGGTAAAATCTAATGACAGTATAAATATCATTAGCTTATATACTTCTGTAAATGCAATTACAATGAAAATTCTTACATTTAAATAATAATAATAGTAATAATATAATAATAATGATAATGCTTTATTTATAAAACATTTTTCATACACATGGTAGGTCAATGTGCTGTACAATCAAGTAATGAAACTTAAATGATAAAATGTATGCAATTATAAAACTAATGTAATTTAAAAAAAATAATGGAAAGCACAAGGATAAAATAAAAGATGGAGTGAAATACAAATATATAAAATAAAAAAGTCCATATTAATAAACATTTAATGCAAGTACACCTCATGTACACGCATGTACAGCTCAAGAGCTGCATTTAATGTTCACATCAAATATCAGAATGGGAAAAAACGTGATCTCAGTGACTTTGACATGGTTGTTGGTGCCAGAAACAGGCTGGTTTGAGTTTTTCAGAAACTGCTGATCTCCTGGGATTTTCACACACAGCAGTCTCTTGAGTTCACGCAGTTCTGTGGGAAGAAATGCCTTGCTGATTTGTCAGTATCTCTGATGACAGAGGTCAGAAGAGAATGGCCAGACTGGTTTAAGCTGACAGGGAGGCTACGATAACTCAAATAGTCACTCTTTACAACCGTGGTGAGCAGAAAAGTATCTCAGAACGCAGAACATGTCACACTTTGAGGCAGATGCACTACAACAGCAGAAGACCACATCACTTACACTCCTGTCAGTGACGAGCATGAATCCAGGCTCACCAAAACTGGACGGTTGAAGAGACCAGGCTACGTTTATCCAGATTTAAAAATAAAAAGAAAAAAGAAAAAATTTAAATAATAAAAAAAATAAGTTACTTGCATGTTTTCAAGCCCAGCTACTTAGCATGTTAATACATATTTGATCATGTTAAACCATTTACATTATAGGCCTAGGGTTATGGTTTTCATACTGCCTGTAGTTATTCTTGGCTGTTTTTTCCGTATGTTTACAGAATTATTTTTAACAATAGAGATATCTAATATTTGTATTGTAAAAAAAGTTGTTCTAGTCGTGCCCGTTTAGCATTTAGAGCAGCATTAATGCTATCAGGCTTGAATTCCTCAAGAAGCTGGAACATTGCATCGTGTGTAAATAACTGAGGTCTAGAGATGCCAATGGCATTGTAGTATTTTGTTCAATTGTCCATGCACATTTGTTTTTTCTTTGTAAAATCTGTTTTCTGGTCTAATTGACAGATATATTGCTAACCAGAGCAGCTTCTCCTCCATCAATGATAAAGACCTGACCTTCTACCGCAACCTCAGAAATCTGTAAGTAGTTCAGAAGGGAGGAGATTACAATTCTTCAGGTTTATACATTATAGACATTGTCTTTATCGTTGGTTTCCCCAACAGGACAGTGACCAACACGAGGCTTACGTACGTGTCGCGGCAGGCATTTCAGAACAACGTCAAACTGCAATACCTGTAAGTGCGATATGTTTTCATCACCATGTTTAATAATTACGTGGTTCTACTTTTGAGTATCTGGGCAAAAACCTGGCATAACAAGCTCCAGGAAGTAAACCCCAGGAATGAAATCCAGGGATGAAATCATGATGAATGATTTTAAATGTAATCCTTCCATGTCATTTTGTAGTTGCAATGATGATTGTAACTGTCATATGCAGGAACCTGAAGGATAACAATCTGTCATCACTCTCCTGGAAGACCGTTCACCATCTGAACATTTCATACCTGTGAGTCATATCACTGATATTTGTGAGGTGCTCTGGGAAAACCCATCACATGGTTAGATGTGACATTTTATGCTCTATTAATATAGTTCTGAAAACCACTAAAATATGTTTCTCCTTATCATGTATGTCAATGAGAAGTAAAGTTCTCGCATGTTATTGCATTTAAAGATTTCATTCCATCTACCTTTACATTTATAAACTTATCTACTTGTGGGAATATGATATTACTGGCGAATTTTGAAGAATTAGAAGTTGGCAACGGGAAATGACTTCTCACTTTGATGATCAGCATCAGCCACACCAGTCTCTGTCTCATCACCTGAAGTAAAAGTGATTCGTGGTGATTCGATTCATTCAGTCAGTTCTGTTCTGTTGACTAAATTTCTTGTGATTAATGTCTTTTCATTTGGTCATTAAAGCGTTTTAAAACTCTTCTGTAAGTGCTCTTCTCTGTTTTGATGAGGATGTGATGGCACAGAAGAGTAGCGGACATTTTGATAGCCGGTATCTGCTTACAAATTGAATTGATTAGGCTTATGTCCATTTTGCTCTGGCACATAGCTATCCACCAACTTGAAAAATTCACTGTGTGCAGAAGTCACTATTAGCTAGACATCTTTAGGCAGACTGACTGTTTTTCCCACTGTGCTTGTTAAACTGGCTCCATTTTTCCCAACATCTTTACAGGCAGAAAGCCAAGGCAAGGTTATAAAGTAGCCTAAATAAAAATATTTTCCACATAATTTTGGTAAAATGCATTTTTCTTTTTCTAAAGTAGAGATGTCAAAGTATATTATTGGCAGAAAAAAACAATTTTGATCAATTTTAGTTGTTTTCCAGAATTTATCCGCAGTGACATCCGATGGGGTTTCCCAGACCGCCACTTCATATTTGTGAAATGAAAGTGTCTGTGCATGTGTTTATTTGTGTATAAAATGCTTGGATCCTCACATGGATGGTGTATTTCAGGCTGTTGTCTGGAAACCCGCTGCAGTGCTCGTGTGAGAACATGTGGTTGAAGCAGGGGAGAGGCGAAGAGTCCGAGGCAGCCGAGCTCATGTGTGTGGAGGAAGGAGGGAAGAGGAGGCATCTGTCCAAACTCACTCTGCCCAACTGTGGTACGACTCCATTTTAATTTAAGGAGCATTCCAGGTTTTCGGTGAACTGTGCGGTTACAGATAAAGAGATTTGTGCAGAATTGTGCATTAACATGCCACTGGACTGTGGCTCAAGATAGATGCAAGTCTGGAACAGATTTGTAGCAATTACATTGTAGTGATAGGTTGGTTTTTTTTTTTTCAACCAATGGACCCATCTAAATTACAGGTTCTTACTCTGATCCTATCAAACTATAGATCTCAGGGTAACACATATTCATAATGATTATTAACCACACTTATAATTATTTGCAAGTTGGTAATGATTCCTTGTAAGCATTTTTATGAACTTAAAATAGAAATGTTTCATAAAGCTCTAGTAATGTGCTATATGAAGTTCCTTCATAACTCATACTCATGTAATGCAAGGAAGGATCGCAAATGAAGGATCGTGTCCCCATGCAGGGTTGTGTGATTTACGAGTGGGGTTGTAAGAGAAACTTACGCTCTCCTCTTTTGTTTTATTCATTTATTTTACTAATTAATATTACGAGTATTGCTGTAATTATGAAGATGAATCTGTGTGCTAAAATGTTACTGGGAGTCACATTCAAACAAGCGACGTTTCAGTTAAGCTCAGGAGTTCAGCAATAAAAAGTGACAACTAAATATGTATTGAATATGAATTTACTCTTCCTCAGTAAAATTATAAAATTATAAATCCTCTATAAAAAAAATGAAGGGTGGTCAGGGCTTAGAGTCGCAGAAAATTCATTTGCATTTAGGGTCATTTGCCCCAAACATTTTCTGTACATGATTGGAAAGAATGTTATGAGTATGTTAAAAAACGTTCCTATTCCTTCAAGGTTAAGTAGGTGCTACATTTATGTATAAATTAATCTGGAATTGTTTCCATACAACATTCCAAAAATAAATCTAAACTTATCTATAATGGGAATGATATATATGTTATATGTTATATATAAGCTTCACAGAAAGTAGAAAGTGATACAGGCAAAATAAAACCAACAGATGAAGTAACCATTAATCAGGTCCTTACTGGAGGTTTTATTACCAATATTTTATGCCATTACAAACGATTTTTGTAGTTTGGTGCAACATTGAAGGCCACTGAGACACTGTGTACACAAAGAGTATTTTCAATATTAATTTATGTTCGATTAGTGATGAAACCATTTTGTGAACATAACACTGGTCAAGTCACATTATCATGAATTAATTGGAAAATATCAGAAATAATCTGGAGCCCCAGGACAAAAGGAGCTCTTGTCCACCATTTAATTTTTTGGCCTCGAATTCTTTCAGCTGTGGAAATGTCAGTCAGCCATCTGTGCTGTACTATCTATAATCTGGGGTCATTTCTGCTGTGAATTCATAATTATATAACAGCCAGAATGGGCTCATTAAAGTGAAAAAAAAAAAATTTCAGCATTGTATAGTGTGTCAAGTGTTAAGTGGTTGCAAATGTTAGTACTTGGCCACGAAATAGTGCTAAATGCTTGCTAAATGTCAGTACTTTGTCATAAATTGGTGTAAAATTTTAGTACTTGGTTGCTAAATGGCGCTAATTGGACACCAATTAGTACTTCTCTACGTACACGCTTAGTAAAACAGTTAAATCTATCACACTAAAGGATTTCTATTAGAATCATGTAAAAATAAATTTTGGGTTGCTGTTTTGTTTGTGTGGACAATATTCTAATATTATTATTAATTTTTGTTGTTGTTGTTGTTGTAAATTAATCTGAAAACTACATCCTGCCTTCATTTTCCTTCCTGCTATTCAAAATTAATTTAGGTTTTTTAATGCATAATTCTGCAAATTTACTATCATATCATCAGCTACATTTTCCTAGCTAATTAAAATGAATAACCTTAGAAGGCATACTGCAGTGTTTTTCAGTCAGTTTCAGATGTGAATTTCCACACGTGTCCTTTACTGAGACAATAACAGAAAATCTGTTTACTTTAAACTCACTTATAATGGAAGTTTAAGGGCAGTTGTTGAATTCTGTCAATGATATAATGAACTCAAAGCTACACCTGGCATGCTCTAACAACAGAGATTGTACGATGAGATAGACATGAAAGAAACCAAAGCTTACCAAAGTTGCTCTTAAGTAGTTTTATTTAACCTTCAAACTCTTTGGTTTGTTCCTGTGAGAGACCAGCAGTTCAGTGTACCTAACCATAGAATAGAGGATTTCCCATTCACAAAATGGTTTCAGATAACCCAAAACCAATAACCATCCAAAAACTCCTGAGAGACTCTTATTTGTTTTTAAGAGTGTAGGCAGAAACATAAGGAGAAGCTAAGTGATTATCAACAAGCACAAGATCTTCCAGGATATTCTGTCCAATGGCTTTTGGGACTAAGCCTAACCCAGACTACTGGTATTTAAGTCACACATGGTTGCTTAAGGGCTATCTTGCTCACAATGCTAATTTTCTAAAAGCTAGCAAAGATCAGTTAGCATGATCTCATTTGAATGAAATGGAAATAACTAGCATTTATGCTCACGATATTCAGTAGTATTTTTGTGTGAAATATCTCATTTTTGTGTCTTGGAGTACTTAGGAAGTCAATCTACCGGTGTCTGTACAACCGAAATGTTGTTTCTAATGATCTAGCTAATTAAAGATGAAAACACGAGTTCAGTTCTCTTGACATAGTACTAGACATTCAAAATGTGTTGCAAAATATTTCATACGAAAATCTTCGTAGACATTCCTTTCATTGATGTAGTATGTGGTTGTTGGACAAGCTGGGTCTCATTCAGCTGTAATCCTCAGACTGGGGGCTAAAGACCCTGATATTTATTGATCCACAGCTGTCTATTTTAAGCAATTCTAGCCTAAAGGGGCAGAGAAAGAGAGAACAAGTGACTGAGAGAGCATAAGGAGGGTGGGAAAGGCTGGGAGTGAGAGAGAGAGAGGGAAAGAGAGAGAGAATCCCCAGAATACAAAGACAAAGAGACATTTAGCAATGACGCTCCTCCATGGGCATGTTCTGGGTTGTGGCCAAATACTGTCTGTTTCCGTGTTCTCCCAGAATGAGAAGAAAAATAGGCAATAACTAATGCAAACATGCTGTTTTAATTCACTCTGGCTTGCAGCACAGGTCAAGTGTCATTAGTGCACAGCTTGATCAAGGTCAAGAAGGTGCTGTGCAACATATTCACAAAGATTATGCAGCTACTTGATGGTTTCCAGTGGAGATTTTGAAAGATCATTGGCTTTGAGGAGGATATTTGTCTTCGATGATGGAAAGATTTTCATCTGAGGAACTTGGAAAAGATCTGGAAAGTCCCAAACAGTCCTAGTAGCAGTGTCAGGAGACACTTTGGACATCAGGATGGTCTAGAGTGACAATCCTGACATCCAAGGTGTCTCCCGATCATATGCATCAAGGCCTCTGTATTCTTCATTACTGCCAAAACAAAACCTGATTCAACTCACCAGCTTATCACCAGTACTGTTGTGACTATTGTGAATTTGTTGTGTAATTTCTCCAGAACATGAGTTTGTCACTAGTGGTAGAACATAGTCTCTTATCATTTGTCTTTTTTTTTTTCTCTACAGTTGTCCCCACAGTCAGCCTCCACCCTAAAAGCGTCACCCTGATGGCGGGTTCAAACATAACACTGACTTGTAACGCCTCAGGGATGCCCACGCCCGATCTCAACTGGATCACCTGCCCACTCAATTCTAGCCATGAGGTAATCCAAGCCTTGCTATCGGTCTGCAAATTGATCTTTGTTTATTTTTAGCAAGTTGCATTTACAGTCTCCATGTACCTCATGTCTCGCTTTCTCTCTCTCTCTCTCTCTCTCTCTCTCTCTCTCTCTCAGATTGTGACTTCGGGACAGTCCTCCATACTCAGACTCAGAGATCTCTCATCCCTGGATAACGAATGCAAAATCACTTGCAGCTCTGATAACACAGCAGGGGAGAGTGAAGCCTCTCTGCAACTCGACATTCACTGTGAGTTCAAAATGTCGCGCTTATAATTAGGAATGTGCCGAAACCGATACTGATATCGCCGATCGGTCTGATACAGTGCTCTATTTAGTATCCTAAATAGAGGTTATTAAAAATGAGGACAAGGTTCTGTGAAGGTGTCACACATGCGAACACTTCAGTTCTGCGAGCACTGAGCACTGAGCCACTTTGCTTTAGTACTTCCTGAAAAGAAATCACCCCATTGATTCATTTCCTATAATAGCATGTTCCCAAGTGTTTTACTGCAGATGCAAAAAATGTGAAACCCTAAGAATTAAAATGAATAATCTTATAGGGGATACTGCAGTGTTTTTCAATCAGTCTCTATCCACTGCATCTGTAGCCTTTGTGTGATTACTATACACAAGTAAATCAACATGTGTCTCTGTTCTGAGACTCACATTAAACTCAGTTATAATAGACGTTTAAATAAACATTTTAAAACCTGAACGTATATAAAAAATTGGGCACACTCATGAAAAAAACATGAATGCAAACCTTACCAAAAGGCTCTTATGTAGTTTTTTAAACTTTCAGACTTTTAGAGTAATTCAGTAAAAAGCAATTCTGGTTACTGATGCTTTCTAGAAGAGTTTCTGGTGTCCATGCTCGATCAGTTGGAAATCCTTCCCTCTGAAAAATTAGTCCACTTTCTGGACTACAGATTTAGAGCTTAATTTAAAAGTACAGTTGAAGAATTCATTTCCATGTTCTACAAAAATGTGTTTCACGTTTATTGGCTGCCCCAACAACCTCCTGGAAGTTAAACTTCATAATAATGCAATAAATGTTTAAAAATAAGAGCGTTTGTTCTGTTTCTTTCGCATGTTGGTACCAGTTGCTCCGACAATCAGCAAGCTGATGGACGCCATCTCCGACCACCACTGGTGCATCCCGTTCAGCGTATCTGGCAACCCACAGCCGAAGCTGCACTGGCTGTTACGGGGTGAGCCTCTGACTGAGGGGGCCTTCATCAGCACCCGGATCCACGATTACTCCGAGCACGAGTATCACGGCTGCCTGCAGCTCGACAACCCCACACACATCAACAACGGCATGTACACGCTGCTGGCCAGCAACCCTTACGGCAGCGACCGCAAAGCTGTATTCGCCCACTTCATGCACAACCCGTGGAATGGTGAGTCGTCTGTCAAAACGATTCAAATTTCCAGGTTGACTCAATATTGAGCATCATTAATAGTATAACAACTTAGATTATTTCACCTTCCTGTGCTCAGGATTGTGCTGTCAGACCCTAAACCTGCTATCCATTTAAGATGTTTTCTAAACGTTTTACGAACATCACCTTACTGAATTTCCTATAATGTACAGTTTGCCAAGTTGTACAATGTTGCAGATTTTTTTTTTTTTACAATTTGTTGCACAGTAGAAATTTTCATTAAGCAGAGAATCTACTCCTAGCGCTTCATATATTTTAGAAAATCTCTTGTCAAAAGTTTGCCAAGGCTGCAACACAATTCACTGTAGAAGCCGCTGTTATTGTGGGTTTTTTTTTAAATTATTTATAATGTGATGCCACAAAGGATCAAGTTGGAACCTTCAGAAAATCTTTCAGAAAAAAAGGATAATTAAAAGTTTAATAAAGACATGTACAATTGCTTCTGTAATTCTGCCATGATGTGAGCACAGTGTTTGTAATGTTACAACACAAACTTCTTAGAAGCTTTTGAATACTGACTGAAATAACATTTGCTGTTAGCAGAGAAGTGAATAGAAGGAAACCTTGAACCATGATACTACCAACATTTTTGAGTGGTACCTCTTATTAGCTGTTTTTTTACACTGCGATGACATTACTATTGTGCTTGAGGATAACTAGGCTTATTTTTAACCATGATATGACTACAAGTTATTGGAAGGAGTCTCCTGTATCAGTTCTATGTAACAGCCATGTAAAACCATGGTTAAGTTTCATAACAGAAATACATAGTGTATAGTGGAGGATAAACATGGTGCATTTTCTAAAAAAAGTATTTTTCTTTTCACATCAAACCCAAAGATACGACAGCCACGGATTCACTCTACTACGGTGAGTTATTGTATTTTATCTCTGAAAAACTACATACAATCTTGTGTATAGAATATGATGTGTTGTGTACTGTATGTGCATATTAAATGTTTTGCCTTTTCGTTTTTCAATGTCCTTTTTTTTTTTTTTTTTGGGGGTCCTTGCATCCTTTCAAGACCCTACCACAGGTACAGTGAAAATACACACCTACACTCACACACAAATAGTACGACACCACTAATGAGTGTCATTCATTAAAGTTTAAAAAAAAAAGATATGATATACAGCACATTCCTATCAAGTGGACATTTCCTTATCGTCACTCTTTTTCTTGGCACAGATGACACTCCTCTTGAGCCACCTGAGGACCGAGTTGCTGTGAGTGTTTCGTTAAGCATGCACGCTAATGAGAATGGCCCGGTCTTTGTGGTGTTTAATATTCAGTGTGTCTGTGTATGTGTGTGGGAGTGTGGGAATGCCGTCTATACACGCTCTGTTCCGTCCTGTAGGTGTACGTGGTCGTGGGAATCGCCGCCGTCACATTCACCGGCTTTGTCCTGATGCTGGTCGTCCTCAAGTTTGGCCGCAATTCAAAGTTCGGAATTAAAGGTAAGCACTCGTCTGAGCTCTCGTCTCCGCCAGGCCTTGGGTAAAGAGTCCCGGCTCTGGACAGGAGACATTGTGTTGGGTTTGGAAGCGGGTCCTTAGGGATGAAAGCTTCAGAAATGCTTCAATAGGAGGGATGAAGTGGGAGGCTGTTCTTCATCTTGTTCTCTGTGCTCTACTAATTGCTTAACACTCCCCAATTCTTTCTTTAACCAGCTCATCTCAGAGAGCTGTACTTCTTCTCTTTCGCTTTTGTACCACCTGTGGGCTTTCTACTGACGCTTACACACTAGCAGGCTTAACATTAGAGGTGCTGGTTTTCAAATGATGCATTGGGTATTCAACTGATGTTGATTGCAGGTTTGTGTGGGGAAAATCGTTCATATTTCAGTTGTAGATGATGGTTTGACGAAGAGATTGTAGACTTGATGTGAAAACAGTGATGGGTTCTGAACCTCTGTACTATGTGTCTGTAGCTCCGATTACCTGCAAAGATTTTCATCAATCCAGTACATTTACGTATATGTTCCCTACATTTGGCAATTTTTAGCCATTGCAATCCAAACTCACATGATGTTAAAGTTACAGTAATTACAAGAAGACTACTTACTCATTTATAGATAGAAAACTGAACACTACTTTGGACAGCGTCGATTCTTCGCAAACAGTAATTAAAAGATCCGTCCCTTTGTGTAGTGAACAATTGCGCCTCTTCAAGCAAATCTCCCGGAAATGTTAATAGCATGGATGGAATCTTATGAGAACTACAGCCAGGGCCTTATCTCAGTCAAAACAGCTTACTTTTCAAGCAATAGGAATATTATTTGTTTCTAAGTATCTGTCTTAGCAAATGAAATGGCTATTGATGATTCTCTTCAGACTTCTTCAGTAAGAAAAGAGAAACCATAAGGGGGATCATTCAGCAGCAGCTTGCCAGCCTTATATAATCCATCCTCTAATGATAACTCAGGAGGTGCCATTAGCCAGGAATGTCTCGATAAGTAGTTGAAATTAGTATCAGTGACTCTGAACGATTTATCTCCGGCATATTTTACTGATCTCCTGAAGCAGTATAGCCTGTCCTGAGCACTTCTCTCAACTGGGCCCATTGTTAATCCAGAGGATTAGTCACAGCTAAGCCAGTGGGAGATTTTTCTTACATTGACCTAAATGCTAGAAATATAACCAAAAATGGCCATGGCTTCAACAGTTAATTAAAATGAATTAAGAGTATAATGTCAGGACTCTATACATTCCTGTTAATTATGAATACAACAAAGATGTGAAAGCATTTTGCTAGTAGGAAGCTCAGAATGACCAAAGTATAATTCTGACATGCTGGGAAACCTCTATTAGTGCAACTATGTACAACTAAGAAACGCATCAAATGTAACAGAACATTAGCTGCTTTTTTCATATAAACAATCTTAGGCACATCTATGTGTCACGGAGCAGAAGTGCAGGTAAAACAGCAGCTTTATTACAGACACTGGTAGACAATCTCAAAACATGAAGCAAAAGAGTTAGGTCAGACGATGAGCAAACAACATAGACCAGGTAAGACTAAAGCAAAAATGTGAAACAAGACAAGATCAGGAACCAGGTAGATGATCCTCAGTGAAAAGGCTTGGTGAGAACCACAGAGCATATACTTCACAACGTGAGTGTGGTTTGGAAGTCCTTATATAGTGTGAGCTGTGATTGCGAACAGGTTTGTGTGATCAGTAAGATGGCGAACTATAACGTGACAGTCTCTGTTGGGTGTTGTAGTCCGAGGCGGCCATGTTTGTAGGCCGTGTAGTACTCTGGGTAGAGTAGTAGGACGCCGTTTCTGGCATTGACAAGACGCTTTGAAGCAAATCTGCAAAGATTCTTTCATAGTCATTGAAGGAAAAGTTTCTATATATGAGATAAATTGATATTACTAGCAGGAAACAGTAAAAAGAAATCAAATCATTATTTGGTGTGACCATTCTTTACCTTTTAAAGCTACTAATTACAGTGTCTTAGAGTTTTATAAGGAACTTGGCTGTTATTTTAAGCATCGTGAAGAACTTGCCACAGTTTTTTTTTTTTTTACTTTATTTTAGTGTCTTCTGCTACTGAGAAAAGGCTTGAGATCGACTGGTAATGATAAATATTCCTGCTGCATGTTTGCTTTTCCATAAAAGTTGGCAAATGAGAGATGATCAGAACAAACAAACACTTTTGAATGTTGATATGCTGTTTCTAAACTTATTTTTCCATATTTTTTGATGCTGTATGAATATCATTAAACCCAAAGTGACTGTTATGAAATTAATTATCCACTTTCTTATTTACTTCTGATTGAGCTGTAAACATGAGGAGTTGTTATTTAGTTTGAGCTTTGAACCAGATTGGTAACGGATTACTGGTACTGGCCTCCACGTAACCGTAGTTTGTGGATATAATGTTAAAAGACGCTGCCTTATGAATGAGTTTGCGATCACTTCCTGTGGTTTTTCTGTGCGGAAGTGCTGGATTAGATATCCTAGATATGCTAAGAGGCTCTTTTTCACACTGTGGTCTGCTTTACAATATTTGTGCATGCACGACAACGTCGTTGTCTCTAAAGGGCGAATTGCAGGGCGTAGCTCCTCTGTGCTGACCTTGCTGTAACTGCAGAGAAAAGCTGGATCACAGAGGAAGTGAGGGAAAATGAGGGGTGAAACTGAAGCCCTTGAGTCCAGGAAGTCTGGATGCGCTGGTCTCTCTCCAAAAGAAAAAAAAAATACCAGAATGAAAAAGAGGAAGAGAGAGAGGAAAAGAGAGTGAGAGAGAGTCCGAGTCAGCAACCTTGTGCTTATCAATGATTCAAAGAGCAGGTATCAGTTTTCTTTGGGGATTTTTTTTGGTCCGGAAATCAATGGAGCTTGTCAAGGTCAGAAGGATCGGCCCTCCACTGGCTCAGCACTCTCGGGGACCACTTCTTCCTTTATTTCTTTCCTTTTGTCTTTTTTAAGGCGCTCATCACCACCTATAAGAGAAGCTGCTTGAGATCAGTTTGAGGACGACAGCCATTTCATACATTTAACAACAGATTCAATTTCTCAAGCATGTTTCTCACGCATTGTCACTTTTAAGGAGACATTTGTGGTGAAAGGATTCCATGTATAATAGCGTCTTCAAATCCAATGACTGCAAAAGCATCACTAATGACTAATGACTGCCAAAAACCATATTGTTTTATTTAATACGATACCTCGGGGTGGATTCCAGGCGCCTCACGACCCAACATTTCTAAGGTCAATGGAAATAGTTGGTGTGTAACGCATTGTTTCATGCTTTTGTACTGCATGTGTTATCTTGTGCTGGAATTTCTTTGGAAATGAAAAGCGGCTCAGAAAAATCATTAGCACTTGCACATCTGTGCAGACGTCTGCATTATCTTGGCTACGATTATCAAGACTTTATTTCCCTTGTACATTCAATTGTAGTCTATTAAAATTAATTTATATACCAGGGTGAGTGAAATGAAACCTTAAAAGTGCAACATAACTAGAAAAAAATTTTTTTCTAGACTTAAAAAAAAAAAAAAAAAAAGGTTATGAAAATTATGTAGAAAAATGACACACTTTTGTTTTGACTCATACATTAAAAATTCCCAGGAAAATATCCTAGGAATATTTCTACACCTTTACCCTATGAATATTCCTGAATATTACATATGAAATGTCCCTCATGTCCTCATGCCAACTAGCTAGCAGGCTATAATGTGTGTCCAGTATGTGTGTGTCCAGCTCGCATTAGTCACAGGTAGACATGAGCAGGCTTTTAGTATCAGAGTCTCAATTTGTGTTGCCATATTCTCTGTGAATTATTTTGCAGCAGGCAAAAAAGTAGTTTGTTCATCACTACAATTAGCTAAGTTAAAGAGCTAGCTAGCTTAGTAGATTCCCAGGTATCACATCATCATCTAATTAATTTCTCTGGTTGAAAATTCTGACCCAAATATCAATCTATATAATCAGACTCATCCATCCAAGACAGCGTAGCATGTTTGGTCTTCTAAATAGTTTTGATTGATAATGTAATAAATAGCTATAAGACCAGATTATAGTTAATACATGACTGGCAGAGGTGGTAAAGATACTGAGAAATTAGACTTAAGTGAATGTATAGGTAATGTGTCAAAATCTTTTCCAGTTAAAAGCGGAAGTATCCAGCCAAAAATGTGCTTACGTGAAATTAAAAAAAGCTAATTTTAAATGTACACAAGTATTAAAAAAGTAAAAAGTAAATGTTTTAAACTGATGAAATTAAGTAAACATCACGCTTTCATGTGAAAACGAACTCACTGAAGGTTACATTTCTTATCTAAAACTGCTCCAAGATGACTTTCACTTTTCGCAGCTACGCCATTTTGCCTGAAAACATCTTTCAATCTCTGTATGTATGCTGGACATATTCATGACTAACGCTAACACGAAAGTAAAATATCTTATAAATAACCGATATTTACCATTCACTGGAATTTGACTGGCTGTCCAGCCAATTTATGTTACGTACTGCAATGGATTCTAATCTAACCTGGCATTAGCAAAGAAAACAGGCTAGCTTAGTTAAATATAGCCAATTAATGTTTGCAAAGAAAACGTATTTTATGAGTCTTTGCCTGCTTCAGCATATTGAAATATTTTAGTAAGGGGTGCTCAACAACACTGCAGTCTATATTCAAATGCAAGTGGATAGCTAGAGTGCTAACTAGGTACATTGAGTAACATGAGAAGGTCATTGCAGAAGAAGAATTGGGACGATTATTGGTAGTTTTTTGTATATTGATCAACTTGATTGGCTGCTAAACTGATCCCATTTGATTGATGTACACTATACGGTCATTGGCTAGATGAGAGAAGAAAAGACCTTTGAGATATGTATAGTATCAATACCTCAAATTAATACTGTATATGTCAGGAAAAACTGCATGTCTAAATGATCCACATTGTTCAGTATCTCAGAGAGACTTGGTTACATGGTTTCCAACACCGTGTGACACACTGCTGTTTATAAAAATGGAAAAAGGTAGGCTAAGGCTAAAGAGCTAACGAATTAACTGCCATGAAGCAAAGTCACTTTCTTCCTCAGGATTATGGTTGTTTTTACTCCAGCAGACTCAGATGGGAGGTGGGATCAGATGGGATATTGTAGTTCACATTTGGTTTTTACTTTTAAGTTTCTTAGTCCACTGATAAAATAGTAGCTATAAACATGCCCTACATGCTAGTAGCATTATACTCGTATCTCCAGTGCAAAGCTAAAGAAACAAATTCAGATGCCAAACATGCCTACGTTTAGAATAAAGGGAAAAAGTTTAAATTTCTTTTTGGCTAAAACTGTTCCTAGTGTACTGCTTCTTTCATGATGTCCATATTAAGGTGCTTTATTTATACACCAGCCTGAACCTTTATTGCTTTGTGGTTTACCAGTATTTGGATCATAGCATTGATTATTCCGAGCTCATACTAATTCCTCCGAAACCCAGGGAAAAAAGTGGCATGTGTTTGTTTCTTTGTGATTTTGGCACTTCCTCCTGTGGTCTGTGAAAGATTTGTTTGTTTAACGTGGTTTAATCGCTGGTTTAAACGGCGAATTCAGCCTGCAATGAGTCACGGCTCTGAAAACTGTTATCACTGAGCTGCAACTTCCGTCAGTCTTTCAGAGCACACTTCTGTCTCAAAGAATGTGTGTGTGTGTGTGTGTGTGTGTTGGGAGGTGGTCCTGCCTGCCCACCACATGCACCGTTGTCATAGAAACGAGCGTCATCGCTCACACTCGAAAAATGAATCATTCCCACAAAGTATGAATCACAAACTGCAGGGTGCACAGATGCACAGCAGAGTTCGTAGAAAGAATTCATTCTCATACACTCTCATACGCTTAAAGTAGCTCAGAACGCAAAAGAGTGATTTTTAAATGGCTAACTTCTCTTAGCTTGAAGGAGGATTGAAATGATACAGTCTACTGTTTTGGTCAAATTTGTTTACACAGGGCTTTTGCATTGAAAAGAGAGTAGTTATTTAAAAAATGAATTCGGTGAGCGTTACATGAGAGTTCAGTTTGTGATCGCATGAAACAGATTTAACGGCTTGGAACTATCACAATATGCAGATGCCTGGAAATTTCAGTATCACTTTCTATGAACTCCATATGCATAATGACGAGGGGTGTAACACAATGACACTATCTATAACTGTATATATATATATCTTAGTGGTCCAAATATCAGCACCTGTATCTGTATTTAGAGTTAAACCCAAAGTGGGCATGGCCTTAATTAAATATTCTTTTTTTATATTATTATTATTATCATTATTATTATTACATTATTATTTAATATATTATCTAAATAATAAGTGGAAACCCTGGGGAAAAAAAAACAAAAATGGAATGTGAATCCAGGCTTTAACAGTTCCTCAACCTCAGCTACATCACTCGAGTTCTGTGACTGCCTTTTTAATCTTGCTCATGCAGATACGATTTTTTGTTTGGTTTTTGTTTCTAATGAATTGAACTGGTTTTATTTCCCAAAATATCAACAAACTACTAGATAGTTTAAACAAAATGGTTTATTAAATCACTGCCATTTCTCATTTTTGTATTTTACATAATTTTATCAGGTATATTTAGATTTAGAGCACTAAATTTACAAAAAACAAGAAGTTATTGTCAAAGGTTTTGTAGTATGAGGATCAGTTCACCTAGCACTCATTTGATCAACTCTTCAGTGAATCTGTTCATGTGATTCTCTCAGTTTAACACTTCTCACCTGAATCTGTTCATGTGGTTCGCTACGTTTAATAACTCTTCAGTGAATCAGTTCCCATGATTCACTTATTTTAACCAATCTTTAATTAATCAATTCATGCGATTCACTCAGTTTAACAACTCTTCAGTGAATCATTTCACCTGATTCACTTATTTTAACCAATCTTTAATTAATCAATTCATGCGATTCACTCAGTTTAACAACTCTTCAGTGAATCATTTCACCTGATTCACTTATTTTAACCAATCTTTAATTAATCAATTCATGCGATTCACTCAGTTTAACAACTCTTCAGTGAATCATTTCACCTGATTCACTTATTTTAACCAATCTTTAATTAATCAATTCATGCGATTCACTCAGTTTAACAACTCTTCAGTGAATCATTTCACCTGATTCACTTATTTTAACCAATCTTTAATTAATCAATTCATGCGATTCACTCAGTTTAACAACTCTTCAGTGAATCATTTCACCTGATTCACTCAGTTTAACAACTCTTCAGTGAGTCAGCTCCCCTGATTCATTCAGTTTAACAAATTTTCAACTTTTCACGTGATTTGCACAGTCTACTAACTATAAAGTGACTCTGTTCACCTGATTGTTATTAAAAACAGTGAATAATCCCCAAACACTACCAGTATCCAGTGCTCAGCAGGGTTGCTCGTAACGACACGTCTGGTAAACTGAAGGGGATTTAAACCCACAACCATGTAATCCTATTAACCCTGACACTGCCTAGATACAGGCTTTATATGTTTTGGTATCCATGCTTTCTTTGCGCTTGTTGTGATTCATTTTGCAGTGTGACTTTTTTTTAAAGCTCACATTTTGTCTGCACAGTGTGAGGAACCATGTGTGAAAAGCTCAGAGGAAAAAAAATATCTACACAGATGGAGACTTTTGAATCTTAGCTAAGTTATTGAGATTAAGAACGTTTTGTGGATAGATGTAGTCATTTTAATATCACTCTTATCTATTTGTCGCACATTCTCACATAGCACTCTCTCTCAGTCTCTCTCACACGCTCGTCCATCAAGTTCACTTCAGACTCAGAGGAATACTGTTAGTCAGAAAGCACTTCTGAGACTCCATGTAGGCCTATAAAACATTTTCCAGGCCATAAGCACCTGTAAAAGCATTTCTGTCTGACTTTGGTCCAATACAAATTACAGCACAGTATGCAGTGATACAGCTGAGTGTTAACCCAAGTCCAGCTTCACTTTGTGACTCTAAACTGGTGTACGGTTACCATGGCGATATTGCTTTTACCAATGTAGAGACAAACAATTGCTAAATTTGGTTTATTAACAGAACTATAAGGACCATGCATGGTGTGATCACCATACAACTCTATATCACTGTTTCATATTTCTAAAAAAAAAAAAAAAAGGCACTTAATCATAGTAATAGTGTGAGTTTGCCTGAAGAAATCTTGGATTAAAATTAAGTAGTGCATGGAAATCATGTTTTTCATAACCTTACACCAGAAATAAAGGGTCTCAGTATCAGAAAATACATACCAGCATTTTAAATAAATGTTAGATTTGCATAGGTTTTGATAATGTAGGACTCAGTTATAGAAATAAATAATCATTTATATGTCTAAGATATGTCTAAGACTTGTTATTCATAGTCTAAGAAATAGAATGTTGCCAATCAGAAATCTGTCTTTTCCATGGCTGTAGTACAAACTGGTACAGCATAAAGTTAATTGTGTAACAGTTTATCTGAAAATACCTTCAAACCATCACAGCACTAATCTCAAGTCAAGTCAAGTGAAGTGGGTTTTTATTGTCAATCCTCTATATAGCTTGTATACATTGGAACGAAATATCATTTCTCCAGGACCATAGTGCAAACACGTAACAGTACGCAAGACTACATAAAGTACAAATACACAACACACACAGAACAGAACAATAAATACACAACACAATAAATACACAGGACGGTACATACCCAGAACATGGGCTGTAAACTGTAAACTGTTGGTAGTGTAGCAGCAATACGTTTAGTTAATCTGAATATATAATTTCATAAAGAACATTAAAGAGAAGCTGCATTATTTGGCAGTTGTTTAGTATTTACTATAAACCAGATGTCTTTCTTTTGTGAATTTTTGTCACTAAATGTAGGTAAGAAATACATACTTTCATAGGAAGGGGCCATTTGAGTGACACTGCAAACATTTTCTCACCACTCTTAATATAACTTTTAATTATAACTTTTGAAGATAAGAATTCAGTGACTATACCTTGACTATAAAAAGCTCAGTATGTCAGGATCTTCAAGAATTTGATTTCTTCTCAGGACACTGGTGTACAGGAGTGCGTATATGTGGAGCTGAAGATTCTGAATCTTGTGGCCAGAAAAGTGTACAAAATATATCAGACACTCTAGACGCTGTAGTGTGTAGCATCTGAGGCTAAGACTAACACTTATTCAGCTTTGGTTAGCTGTATCTGAAGTACAGGACATGCTTAAGATGATCAGGGTATAGTTCTCGGAGTGTGTGTGTGTGTGTGTGTGTGTGAGTGTGTTCATCTCCATGCTGTGTACTCTGTTTGACTTGGCTTCATACTTGTGCTTGGATAGACATCATTTTCCACCAGCAGATGCAGGCACAACACCTCCAGGTCATGTTTACGTGTTCTGATTTCATATCTGGCAGTCTTTTCTCTATCCGCTTTCTGTACTTCCTGATCTAATGTAGCTGCATTACAATATTACTTATCCTCTATTACCTCTTCTCCTCGACTCAGCTTTCTAACACTCCGAGTTCTCCGAAAGTTTGCTGTACACTACAGACCAAAAGTTTTCACCCCCGACTAAACGTCTGCATGAAGTACACAACTAATTCTTAACCTTTTTTTTGTGCTTTGCATTTTTTTTTGTAGCTTTATAGTTTTATTCATTTAAATGCAGTCTTAATCACATGTACCTGTTTTTCACATTCAGATCATTCAAATGCTCCTGAAGAAGAAACAGGATTAAAAAGTGGTCAGTGTAAGAGTTTGTTATTAAGCACATGAAGGCTTTTCCAGTCAACATGAAGCTAAAAATTTAAGCTAAAAATAATTGCATGCTTGCATACTTTTGCCTTGTAGTGAATATTCTTTCAGATCTACTCACTAGTGGTACTCATAAAAACTCTTACAGTCATACTTTACTGTATAACATTAATTAACACTAACACACAGAACAGCCTGATATTTTGGGGGTCAAATAAAATTAAATTAAATTCAGAAAGTTTATGTTTTTTTAATTATTATAATTTATTCATTTATGCCTATTATTTATATATTGTGTTGCATCAGTTTGATAAGTTTTGTTAAAGCTGTCACAGTTTCTTGTGTTGTGTTTTTTTACTACGTTATGTTGAGTCATATTGTCTTGTGTTGCGTCACTTTTTTTTTTAGGTTTTGTTTTATTTCATAATGTCCCAGTGGAAGTGGTGAGCCGATAAGAGTGGTGCAAACTGGACCGAACTCAAAACGGACCATTCTGGGAAAGAAAACACACACACGCACACACACACACAATTACGGCTCATGGCTCATCCCAGCTGCTACTGACCGAACCAAGCTGTGCAGCCAATCAGCAACCAGCATAAAGCTAATCAGTCCTTCATTGTTTTTTTTTTTTGCTAGAAGCCCCTCCTATGCACCATCCCGTCTACAACCGGCTGTAGCTGTTATCCGACCTCGTCCCTTTGCCCAGCGTGGAGGGCAGAACTGGGGGTTTGTGGGTAATGGAATTTGTGTCAGTGGATAAATGGAGCCGTGATGCTCTAATGCTCAAAGAGACTCGCGGAGGGAGCAAGAGATAGTAACATAGTTTTTAATGGAGACCCTCATAAATGAATCATCACACATGTGCCTTGCCTTTTTTATTCTCCCTGTTCACACACTGAAAGACAAGCACACCCACACACACACGCTATTAACAAATCTGGGAAGCTGGCACCCCATCTAAATAACAATTGAATGAAAATTATGTTTTTTTTTATTTGTGCTGTAAATAATGGTTTGTGCTGGTTGGGTTTCTTAGATTATTATAACAGCTATATTTCAGTGTAGGTCTATGGCTGAGTTTTGTAACAAAACCAAAAATCTTAACAAATTTATATAACTTGTTTATTCTGCTTTATATATACAGATACGATTCTGTTTTTTTCTTCTTCTTGCGTTTACAGCTTTCATTCATTCATTCATTCATCCTTAGTAACTGCCTGGTCAGGGTTGCAGTGGTTTAAATGAGGCTTAAATTAGGTTTTGTTTATATTATAGGAAATAGAAACTAAATTCAAAAGTTTGAAAATATTGCAGGTACAATGAAAAATAATAACTACGCAAGTGTTATTTTAAAACAGTCCCACACACACGTTTATTTTAACAGGAAAAAACTTTTGGTTTAGGCCACACCCACTTTGGGTTTAAATCTGAATACAGGTATAGATATGATTATTTGGAGCACTAAATAGATACAGATTGCGTTACACCCTGTAGGTAGGTAGAAAGAGATCCATAGACTCAACACTGACAATAACGTTATAAAATCTCAAAAACCAAACTGGCACGAACTGTAATTCCTACAACACAAATGAACACAAACTGAATGTGAATAAAAAAAAAAAAACTTATTATAAGGGCTGGGGCAACTTCATAGTGGTACTATACAGTAAATTATAAAGTTCAGACTTTATTGTACACAGTATATGCTTTTTTCTCACCACAAAACAAGAAATGCACTCCTTCCATCAAAATGTCTTTTATCTGAAGCTGTTGTTGTTTTATATCTGTCTTTAAAAAATAATGTATTTGTTGTTAATTCAGGTAGAATTTTATGACTCTGAGATACGAGTGTGAAATGTGGTGTTGTTATGAAATGTTACTTTAGTGACACATCTGTATGGGGTCACATATTCGACATTAATTCTTAGCTAATATAAGTGCATATAAGTAGTGGCTCATAATACAGTTTTCTGGCGACATTCAGAATTGCCTTATTGCTTTATTTTGTGTTCTCATTATCTTACTTAATATCTTTAAGAACTGCAGTCTGGAATGGTACTTAAGTGTTAAGTAAAATATTTTTATCATTTGTGAAATAGGAAATTTTAATCTATCTGAGTATCTGGGGTTTTTTTTGGACAATGTCAGGATTTGTTTTTTTTTTTTTTTTTTTTTTTGATGTAATTGAATTTGTCTGCTTTGGTACTTACTTTGGAGCTTTCACCTTAAATCAAAACTCTGTACTAATCATACACAATTAAAAGCAGTCATCTATAAAGTGTTAACTCTTTGAGACAGTGGATTGAGAGCAGCGACCGTTAGTCATTTTACTAACCAATAATAAGCATGCTAATTTCCCAAACAGTAGTTATTAATGAGAAGCGACTATAGCAACAGATAAGCTGCTAATATTGCCAAATGACTGCTGTATTCACTACTTATATGCACTTATTAGCTCTGAATTCATGCTAAAGGTGATTCCACGATTACGGTGCCATTTAGCCTGTGTTACTCTTAAATTTTCAGGTTTTTAAATCATTTTTCAACATTGAATTCAATAAAACATACGTGTAACCATTGCGGTAACCCAAATCAAGTAGAAATTGTCACATAGAAATAGCAAACATATGAAATATTGTTAACTAGCATCAATAAAGTGAAGAGGACATTAAGCACATTTAAATGATTTATGTAAAATGTATTAATAATTTACTTTCAATGTATAGTGACATACTTTACTTCCCATGAGCTTCATGAAATTTGGACACTGCGACTTTCCATTAAATGTGGCAGTGAAATTTTCAAAATATTTCATAAGGGTGAATGTGTTCACATAACAGGGTTGAGTGAATGTTGTGACACACGACTGAAATTATTTATCTGAAATATGCACAAAGGTTGTTGTGAAGGACACTTTACCTATATATAAAATGTCCTTTACCTTTAATTTACATACATATTTGTAAATGCAATATCAGAGGGACACAAAATGGCACCCTAATCACGGACTCCCCCCTAATCTGGCCTCCTATACCGACATGTTACTTCATGTTCCTGCCTTTATTATAGATGTCCTAGTGAATTTGAAATGGAAATTGATTTAATGGGCTGTAATGGAGAGTTTTTATTGCATAGCGTATGTTCGCTTTGGTGGTTATTTGAATCATAGAAATGCCAACATTTAAGCTTTTTAAACATGAAAGACTTATCAAGAAAGGTAAGATTTAAAAGTTTTAATAAAACATAAATATGTTACACAGAGCTGATTGTAACGCAGCCTGGCACTTTTTTTTGGGAACTTCAACTTCAACCAACTGAAATTTGGTTAGAAGTGAATTTTCCAGAATGTTCTCCCTCTGTTCGATGTCTCACTGTGGAGGTGGAAGAATTTTCTCTTTTCCTCTTTCTCTCATTTTGCATGATGCCAAGAAACACACACACTACTTCTAAATCCCCGGGTGTTCCAGTTCCTTGGCTGTGTCCTTCCCCTAAAGAACAAAAAGTCTGCCTTTTCAGTTTCCACTGCACAGGAACTTAAAAAAAAAAAAAAAAAAAAAGACCAGCTCTCACTATCTGCCTTGTTTGTAGTTGGTTCAGCCTTGAATAGAAGTGTGCGTGTGTGTGTGTGTGTATGTGCGTGTGTGTGCGTGCATGTAGGGGGGTTGATGATGGAAAGGAAATGTAAACACGACAGTGCGTATATCTGGACACTTCATTTCTCCGTCTGTTTTGATAAGCGAGACCATGGCTGAAGATGTGGAAGGTTTCTATGGTGTGGAAATATGGGAGAGCAACAATCTGAGGAATGTTTAGCCAGGCTGTGGCTGTGAAGCCGTGAGGAACATCTGAATGAACGCTTGTTCTAGTGCCGTTTCTATCCTTCTCCTAAGATTTTACTTCAGCGCACTTTAACTTCATCACCTATAGCATTGTAACGTCAACTAGAACTCATACGAAATGTGTTGAAATGAAGTGTTAAAAGTCCTTTCCTATGCTTCATCATTACTAAGAAAAAATTATAATTGTGCTGCTTATATAAATCCAAAAAATGCACTTTGATCCTATAGCTACACATTCTTTCACTTTTTAAACCATATTCACTTCAACACTAATATCTCTTCACCCCATTTTCATTTTACTCATTTTTCTTCACTGAAAACTGACCTCGAATCACAGCAATACATCCATGTTTTTTTCTTTCTTTCTTTCTTCCTTTTTTTTTTTTTTTAATCTCATACTCTGGGCCTGGCTATTCGTTAATGAGTTTGTTTTGGATTTGCGTCAGCTTTTCGGTCATGTATTCCCCCGAACTTTGCCTTCTCACCTCTGTCCTGAGTGGATTTCGTGCCGTGCAGTAAACACTCAGCAGTGCACTGACTGAGTGATGGGCTTGGGATCCAGAGTGGCCCTGAGGCGATGACGGAAAATTCTGGAACAAAACTCTTTCTGGTCTGCCTTTAGAAATCTTTGTGCAAGGATTTGAGCATAGAATCGCAATTATTTTGCTTCCAAGGCCTTCTGCAGCCAGTATGTGCTATAACATTTGACAAGTAGCAAGGATGCACCAATTTCTTTTATATTTAATATCATTTTTAATATCTGAGTAGCAGACGAAATGTATACTGTTTTTCACTTTACATGAATATTCTAGTGATTTTAAAACTTAGCTTAAACTTAAACTTCATCTATTGCATTTGTAGTGTAAGTGCAATTACAAAGGACAAGAATCAACATACTGTATGTCTTTGTACCAAACAAAAAAAAAAAAGAAAACCTAAGCGCAGTCATTGGGGTCACAATAATATTTTTTAATATCATATATATAATTTTTACATATATAATATAATATTTTACAGGGAAATGTGTTGGTATTCCTGTCTGAAGTAATTATACCTATGCTATACAGATGCACTTCAAAAAGTTAAGATGGGAAAAATATAAAAGTTGAGAATATTTATTTAATTAATAAATATTAATTGCAGTATTAATTGCAGTATTGCTACGAGGACGCCCTGTTTGCCATTATTTTCATTCAGCTAATCATGTGCTTAAGATGCGAAACTGTCCATGCTGCTAAACAGTGTTAAATACACTACTTCTCTTGCTAACTTCCTAAATTGTGCTAAATATTGATGTATGTTGTTTCCATTGTGTAATTTGTATAGATTAGAAAATATATAAAAATGTTTCAAGCCAATATTGGTCTAATACTGATAGTAATTTCTAGCTCCAAGGTAAAATGTATGATTCTCGGCGAGCGGTAGTGATGGTATAGATGGTATAGATTCCCAGTGATCATTATTAGATGGTGGAGCAAGCGTCACATTTAACCCCTTCTCTCCCAGTTAAGATAATGTTAACTTTATTATGTTTTTTGGGAAATTTGGACAATTCCAACTGCACAGGAAGATTAAATTAGTAAGGAATAAGACACTTGGGGCTTGCTGTTATAGGAAAATTATAAAAAATGAAGTTATTTATTTTCCAAAAACAGCGTGTCTCATTAAATTTTATTCATTCGATGCCACATTTGCTAACAATTGCTAGGTTGAATTTGTTCATGTACAACAGATCAGATTTTTATTTCTTTACAGTTACGTTTAGAACATCTGCAAAACACAATAGTTCCTGATATCACTTGCGTTATAGTGGCTATAAACAGTTGTTGCCTCACCAGCCTTTCCTTTTTCTCTATCTTGAAATTAATAACACAAAAAAAAAGACTTCCACCATGCTGAGTTTGGAGACTCCTTCCATAAATGTTAAATAAACGTTACAGAAATGACAGAAAGCCTTGGATGATGTGGAGCGTCTGCCATACAAATCCCTGTGAATGAGTTGTTACTATAGAAATGGTAACATATTAGAATGGGTGCATTAATGTAAGCTATAAACTACTGTCCGAGCTGCTGTTACAGAAAATTAATCAACACCTTCTGACCAATCAGATTCGAGAATTCAGCAGCACTGTGATATAAATGGTTCTATACATACTGTAGGTTGAGAATAGAGGATAGGTTGAGGTTAATGGAGAGAGCTCTTCTCCATTATAGTGTCCTCCTTCTTAATCAGAAATAAACGGAAGCGGTTCCTCTGTCACTGGAGAAAGTGAGAGATTTTTTTCAAAGAAATAGCACCAGGCATGAAAATCTCTTTACGCTATTTTTGGGAGCATAATATTCACTCTGCCATGTACTGACCTGGCAACAGCTGGAGCACCGGCCCAGTTGCGGTATTGCTGTGTAACCGAAATCCAATCCGGAAGACAGGTCGTCCACTTCCCCCCTCCCCTTCTCTTGTCTCCAGTCGTCTCTCATCCCTCCCATCTGATCCATCCCTCTCTTTTTCTTCTCTCATTAGCTTCTCCGATCAATATATCACTTCCTCTCAGCTTGCCCGAAGAAAACAAGAGTTTAAAAGTTGGCGGTGGTCGGGTTTCCTTACCGGATACAGACGCACACATTCGCACACACACACACACACACACACACACACACACACACACACAGCAAAGGGTTTAAATAGACAGACTGCAATCTGGAGAATCTGACATGAAAAACTAGAAATAATAATAATAAATAATAATAAACGCATCTAAAGTGTTATTATTTAACAAAGATATATAATCGTTAAATAATCTGTGTAGCTCTTTAAAGAGATGTTTATTTAACATTTCTGGAAGGAGTCTCCAGTGTCAGTGCAGTGTAACAGTAATTTTTCCACCACCGGAAAGTCTTCAAGACAGAGTGATCATTGACAAATAGCTGTGGTATAAGAACAGTAAAACACTTTGGGGCATGAAGTTTATTGGAAAATAATCAATGGCCAAAGGTACAGAAGATGAACCCTAGTGGGCGCCATCCTAGTGACAGGTTTAATACCTCGTTCTCCGAGAATGTAGTCTCAGAACACTGCCAGATATGGGGAGGTTGATCTAGAACCTGCTTAGCTTGGACTGCAACGATTTAACATGTAGCAAAATTAGCTTAATGCTAATACAGGGCTACTGTGTGCCACTTGACTCAATGGCTCCTTACATGGCATCGTTAATCATCAGAGCCCTCTGATGTTCAATTAGCTCCTGAAATCTGAGTGGATCAATGCAACACCATGACCTCCGTTCAGCCTCAGGGTCCCAGGCTGTGTGTTAGGTCGTGACCCCTGCTCACCCAATAAACACTTCATCCGTCTCCTTTTCTTGTTTGTTCTTTCTTTCTCTCTTTTCTCGCTCACCCGCGTAGCAGACTGAAGTCTGACCCCTTGCAGCTAAACTGCATTTGCAATGATTTTCAATGCAGACAAAAACCTATACCACATGTCAAAGTGTGACTGTGTGTGTGTCATACAGAGAGATCTATTTCCCTGGCGACAAGTGGGGTTTCAGACGCAGGATAAAGTGCGTGAGTCGATCTGCATTGTCTAGTGTTGGACTTTTTTCCCCGAAATTCTAGAGATCTTTGATGATCTAATGATGATATTATTATGGTAAAGTGTAATAAAGATGCAGTGAGAGCTCAGGGGTTAAGGGTCTGGTGAGTGGAAGGTTGTGAATTTAAATCCCAGGGCTACCAAAGCCATTATTAAGGCAAGTCCCTTACACAGTGGTTTAGTGGTTAGCACGTTTGCCTTGTACCTGCTGGGTTGGGTTGTTCAAGTCTCATCTCTGCCCTGTGCGCATGGAGCTTGCATGCTCTCCCCATGCTTCTGGGAGTGCACTGTCATGTGCAACCCCAGTGGCTGGGGCTGGTTTGCTGACCGGGAATCAAACCTGGGCCACGACGGTGAGAGTACCAAGGCCTAACAACTTGTCCTCCAGGGACCAACCGACAACACGACATATATTTCACAATAACGATGGCCATCAAAGCAAAGCAGACTGCAGAAAGACTGCATATCAAATATCAAAAAGAGGAACTACAGCATCTTTAAAAAAACATCTTAAACATAAACCTCAGCATGAGAAGTTCATAACTAGCAGCACACGCTAGCATTCAGTGCTGCAGCAAGTGCTAGCTAGGTGAGAAAAGCTAGCTAGGTGATTGAAAATAACAACCCTATGTTGTTCTTGACAACCATCCACTATCGGTCATTGACAGTAAGGGATAGTGCTGCAATGAAAACAATAAAATATACTTTAATTAATGTAGCTAGCTAATTCATTCACGTATTTAAACTGAATTAGCTAACATTATAAAGAACAGGTTTTATAGCCAAAGTGCATGAATACACATGTGTGCTTTTCATGGCCACGTATCTAAACCAGGGAAACATAAACAGAGCTGAGCAAAATATCTGTCATGCTCAGGCACCAATCTTTAAATGCAACTTTCATCCTTTTCACTTTTTATTTTGAAGTGCTAGACCTTTCCTTGTGGTAGAGATACACGCAAAGGAGAAACATAATTCAGTTTAAAAAGTTCTGTGTATTACAGGATGTGTGCTGTGATTTTTGTAGCCATGTTATGCCTCTAAATCTAACAGCAGGTTTCTATTTGCGGTACAGTAATACTTTCGAAACTAAAGAGACAGAGTAATTGACTCTTCATGATGTAGTGCAGACTATCAATGTGGTTTGTGAAGAATAACTAGTGTTATTAGCTATCATCCACCACAAGGCTAACGTTTCCAGCTGAAATGATTGCTAAGCCCTCGCCCTTCTTTGCATCACTGGTAGCTTTTCATACAGTTTGGAACAAATTTGCAACTGCGGTGTGAAAAATGTGAAAAACCCATAATGATCTGTTTGCTGCTCCTTTACAGCTATTTTCTTTCACCTCATCGTGTCCTTTTTTCAAACCCCAACCACCATTTTCTTTCCGCTCTCCACTGAAACCTGACCTGTTTGTCCTCCAAACAGAGCATTGCTTTATTTTTTAATTTATTTTTTACTTTGTCTCAGACTCTGAGGGTGATAATCAGTTTATTTAATGAGTTTGTTTTGGATTTGCACCAGTTTTTCAGATCAATGACGAGAGATAAAATACTTCCTTTATCTTGAATATTTCCCTTTCAGCTCTGTAGAGTGCAGAATACAGATATGATGTTTCTCATTGACAGATTGGGGACTGGGCATAATCTACATTAGTGTACATTAGAATAATTATATATATATATATAATATATTCCTGTTCAAGCAAAGGTTATTCATATCCAAACCCTATACCAAAGTGACCCCATGAAAACTCCACAGTGATTTGCTTTATTCATTCTCATAGCAATACTTAATAGCAAAACACCATGTACTGTATAATATTATGAGACCATTTGTGAAGATCTTGGTGTAAAAAGTCTGAGACCACTAGCTTCTGTTTTGCATTTTTTATTAATTTAATATTAATTTGAGTGAAAAGCAAACATTTATAGAATATTTACATGATATTCTATAATCATGTAAATATTATTTTTTATTTAAATTTATAGAATATTTACATTTACATGAAAATCTTTTAGCATTTGGTATGTCTCCCTTTTGCTTTAATGACTGTTCACACTTAAGCTGGCATAGACTCCACCGATTCCATCCAATAAAGGCCAAAATTTTGGCATAAACATATTGTAACAACATCTATTTTTTTTCTTTGTGGCAAACTACTGCTTAGTTGTATTTTTTTACAGTGTACAGAAGAGTCTACTTATGCAATATCACCTGAGCAAGAGTGCGGTTACATTGAAAATTGGTATGGCTGTGATTTGGCCATAGGTAATCTGAACTGATATTGCTTTTATGCAACAGTTCTATAAACAAGAAATTAATACTGAGTAACTGATATTTCGGAAATAAATCCGAAGAAGCCACACTCTCTTTATAGCATGTTGGCTGGCTGGCTGGCTAGCTCACATTGATTTGTACATTCTTAAAGGTGTTAAGGGTGCTTCTGGTGAAATTGGTGTCCCTTCTTACTTTTCATCTTCATCTGACAAGCTTTCATATTTTAAGTCAAAAGTTACATTCATGAAAAATCTATCGCTTGCCATGTCTGCTGATGATGTTGCTAACTCTGCTGTAGTAACTGTTTCGAGCTAAGAAGTAGAATTTTATGTGGCGAGCACAGACAAGCGGAGTGAAACACAGTGAAACGTCCCAGTGCGGTTATAGGAAATATAGACACTCTTGGAACAGCGATTGACCAATCAAATTAGTGGACCGGAACTAACTGTTGTATAAATAGTGAACAGTGAAAGTGAGTTTGGGGACCAAGCAGTTTTGGAGGTTGTGCCTCATGTCACTGAAACTTTTTTTGTTCAAACTTTTAAAATTTATTTTAATTATCAATTTCACTCTAGTGATTGAGAGTAATCACTGGAGTCTCATGACTAACCTCATGTCTCCTTAACCAAATGTAATTTCTGAATAAATACAAAATATTGCATTAAACTACTTTTGTGCCTTTTTTTTTATTTCTTTAATATGTTTAAATTTGGAGCATTTTGCACCATGTATTAAAATAGAACAGAAAAATACATCTATTAATGTGTTAATAATGTCAGACTAACCAGCCAGGCTCTAGCCATGATTTCTTTTGAAATGTGATCCATGCCATTTGCTCCATCAACCCTGCCAACCCCTTTTGTACTTTCTGTGCATAATAGAACTTACAGTAACCCCACTATATACTGGTACTGAATCATTCATGCAGTTCTTGGAGATCATCTAACATTCTCCAAAACAGTCTTAGTATTTTAGATCTTAGGTGTGTCTTTAAGGTCTTTTATTTGAATAGATCACAGTATGAACACCATACATTAGAAGACTTTACATGTAACTGCCTTAAAATAAAAAAGATGAGACTGGCTTTCAACAACCATGTGTGAATCGGCACTATTGATAATAACATTGATAATAATAACTTAACTAATGACTAATAACTAATGAAAATTGCATCAACCGCAATTCCGTGACTAAATCCATCTATGCTTCCTCTGCCATCTCAGCACTTTAAAAGGTTTAATTTAAAATAGAGCTTGATAAGTTCACTCCTCAACATTGTGTGCAAAATGCATGATTGAATTCGAAAAGTCAACCAGCACTGACACATCTTATCTGATTGGCTGGCGAGTACGACAATCTGAAATTATTTCCAATTCATTTAAACTCCTGAGGGATTCACTTGAAGTTCTGAAGCTCAGAACTCATGGAAATATCAGGGAACATAATCTAAGTGACTAAAATAGTGATGAGAATGAATGAGGAAAAAAATATTACTGTATTAATTTTTCTTTTTTATGGTGAGAACTGTCAGGCCAACAGGGAATGCTTTTAAAAGTTCACCAATGCTTAAACCATATCCCCATTTGACAAATTGGAAAATCATACATTTCTGATGAGGCACCTGTAATGGGATACTTGGTTTCCTGCGATTAATTTAGTGCTGTCATATGCTATCCAGAGAAATGTAGCATCATGACTCCAATTCTAGCTCAAATATCACCATGGCTAATGCATAGTTGCGTTCCTCATCATATATATATGATTTCTTTCGTGAGAAAGTTGCCTTCTTGCTCATTGGGCAGCTGGTTGCTTTTAATATCATTGTCTGTTAGTAATTGTCTATTATGAACTTTGAAACCCTGGTTTTAGTTGAGTCATTTCCACACCTGCAGTCCCGGAAAAGCTGGAAGACCTTGAGCTGTATAGTTTTCCAGTCATGGAAAACATATGGAAATGCAGTGAGATCCTGTAAGAGTGTAAAGTTGGGCTATAAAGTCACACAAATTGCATTACGTTTGCAGCATATTACAATTTTTAACTGACAAGGCATATTCATATCAAACTATCTAAATCCTACATGCTTAGAAAAGAAGGTTAAATGGATTGTCCCTCTGATGGAATCTATAAAGTTTCTAGGAAAATATCTAGGAAATTCAAGTTTAACAACTTTTTTTTTGGAATCTCGAGTAGAACTTATTTAGGAATGTAATTGGAATTTATTTAAGAATCCAGTATAAAACTTATTTAGAAATCTCAAGTAGAACTTTTTAGGAAGAGTCAACTTTTTTAGGAAATTAAGTAGAATTTAGGAATTTCCAGTAGAACTAATTTAGGAATCTTAAGTAGAACTAAATTAGGAAGGTAAGTAGAACATTTTTAGGAAATTAAGTAGAACTTACTTAGGAATCTCAGAACTAATTTGGGAATTGCAAGTAGGACTAATTTAGGAAGTAGAACATTTTAGATAGAACTTTTTAGGACTCTCAAGCAGAAGGAATTTCAAGTAAAACCTATTTAGGAATCTGAAGAAGAACTAAGGATGTGAATCATACAAGAGAAACCTACAGTAAATCATGCAGTTCACAAGTTATAAAAAATATCCTGGAAAGTAATTTTCTAAAAAAAATAAATAAATAAATAAAAAAACAAGGTGGGGAAATCTTTTTTCTTTGTTTATCATATTTGAAATACATAGGCAATAGTCATATAAAAATTAACCCAATCTCACACGTAGGAATTCTAACACTAATTCTAACACTAATTCTGACACCAATTTCATTTAATTTCATACAAATGAAGCTACAAAAAAAGCTACTGCTTACATCAGCCTTTACTTTTTTTGCATTGGTTACTGAGAAATTAGTCTCGTTTACATGTATGTTTCTGTAACCTCTGCAAGTATTTTAAGATATCACATATTTCTGTGTTCCCACAAATCCTCAGCATGAATACGTCTGCATTCCAGAGCAGAACAGTCCTCTGGGTCTTGCTGATGGCTTGAGTGCAGGATGGATGTCTGGATCTTGAAGTGTGTGTGAGTCGTTCTTTAGAGTGTTGTGGTGCAGTTACCTGATGAAAGGTTGGTCCAGAGGGAGCCTCAGGCAAAACAACATCTCCAGATTGTCACCTAGTGGAGCTTAAAGAATGTGTTCTTGTTACTGTCACTGTCGACACATGCTTAATGACGGGTTGACACATCTGCAGTTTTAAAGGGGTTGTTTTGAAATTACTCTGTATGTGGTGTGGTGCTGGATGTTCAGAGCCTGGTGTTAATATAAGTAATAGCTTAGCGTTCGCAGGCTGTAGCTGTGGCTCAGGTGGTCATGAGTTCAGTCCTAAATCTTGGTCACTGCTATAAGGCTTTTTTTTTTTTAAATGTAGTTACTATCACTGTATTAAAGCAGTTTTAAAAACGGAATGCTACAAATGACTGAACAAATAGCAACACATTCTTTTTTTGACATTGATTTATTTTTATTTAGCTTTTAATTTTTGTTTTAGCTTTTAATTTTTGTGAGTACCACTCTATACTTAAAAAAACTTGGACGATTCTTTTTACTGGTCCTTATAAGCTTACATGCATTTATTTAATAGAAATTTTGCATTAACAGAAAGAGTAAAAAAATCCTTTTCCCTAATGGATAATGATTATGAGAAATGCCTGGAGAGAAATGTTATTCATGAACTGTTTTTATTCTTCTGTTCCCAGAACAGCTGAATCCATTTCTCACAATCTCTTACTCATCGTGCCAGCACCAGAGAAAGTTTTTTTTTAATGCATCCAACAATGATTGACTCACATACTCAAATTGTACTTCTGTGGTAAAGTGCTCATTTTCTAAGCTGCTCAAAATGCCAAAATAACCCATTGAGGACCCACTTGATTTACTGTCAGATCACATCCTTGATGCAAATCCGGTTAAACATGTGTGACACTGACATGCTAGTCTACTGTAAACAGCCCAGTTGATTCAAATATCAGTAATACAGGATTCCCAAGAGGAAAAAAGATCAACATTTGGCTGTCCTGACGCTTGAGTGAGATGAAAACCAAGTCAGTGACTGACGAGGCCATAACTCATCTTGTCCGTCCAGGATGGAACAAATGAGACTATGTGGCCACATTTTCCTCTGTCTGTCTGTGTGTGTTTTGTCTTTTACTTTCATGATTACAAAAGATCTTTGTATTCTTATGTGACAAGCTGTTTTTGCTAGATTTCAAATCAGTGCTGAAAACAAGAGGCAATGTGCAACACATTAAAAGACCATAACTAAGACCATCAAATGCCACTGCATTGGAAAAAAAAAAGAAAGAAAAAGTTCTTTCCCCTTTTGCTTTCAGCCAAGTGGTTTATCTTGCAAGTGAACGAGGGAAATCTTTCACAGTGTACTAATCTCTGTGCTTCTTTGCAGCCAGCTTCCTTTCTAATTAAAGCAGGATTTGAACATAAGCAACTAATTTAACATTAGTCTCTTTGTTGTAATGTTGCTAATAATAAAGGAAAGCTGGTATGAGGTAGTTGACACTTCCTCAATGAGCTCATGCTATGTTGAAAGCAGGTTCTGGCTGCTTTTAATTTACTCTAGCCAGGTAGCATTTTATTGCATGGAATGTTTCTGACACAATCTATATTCTCATGCTGGAAAAGAAATGAATAATTATTAAACTATTTGGGGCACATATGAGCTAATTGCTCATGCTAATAAGTTGTGTTTGCCTTAGCCATGCTCGCAACTCCACTGAATCAGAAACTGCCCATTTTCTCACATAGAAGTCACAAATAAACTAATAAATAAAAGTATTTGATAGCTAGTAGGAGCTAGTTAGCATAGCATGATGGTTTTAACAACCACTGCATTCTTGCCAAATGTCAGCCGGATATCATCTACTACATCTACACCTACTCAACTTTACAATTATATTTAAATTGTTTAAAATGTGTAATATGAACTTTTTTAACCATTTTTGCAGCGTCTGTGTTAGCTAATGTGTTGTGTTTCAAAAGCATATATACGCACAGATTCTAAAAGATCATAAAAGTAATTGATTGGATAGAATTTGTAATAAATATGTCAAGAAATGTGTATACATGAATATCTGTACCTTGTAAACGTAGCTATTGTAATAGAAACCAATAAGATAGCAATAGTTATCGTTGGCTGAATGAGCTAATATGCTAGTCGGCCTTGCTTTTATATTTGCATCTGAAGCAAAAACTGTCTATGTGTTTACGCTATAAAAGAAATGGATAAACTAATACCTGAAAGTAATGTGTTCTGAACTCTAGTATGAGTTAGCATTCCCCAAGTGAATTTATGTTTACTAGTCCAGCTAGCTTTATTGCTTTGTTTTTAGCCATGCTACAATTGTGAGGCTAGCAACTGAATTAAAGAAGAAACCCCATATTTTCCGCAAAATATATTAAACTAATAAAGTCATTAAAGATAACTAATGGATATTAACATCCCCATCCACTTAAACTTCCTCTTAGCGCCTCTTTTTAAGGCCAGGAAATGTAAACAACTCTATCATTAGAGGACATAGGACACTTGATCTCGTTTTATAGCTGCATCAGTGAGCCTCTTTGAAGCTTTTTTTTTTTTTTCGGCTATATTTAGTCATTTTTTTGTTCTCCATCTTCCCCTCAGGGCCTTCATCGGTCATTAGCAATGACGATGACTCAGCCAGTCCTCTCCATCATGTGTCGAACGGCTCGAACACGCCGTCGTCCTCGGACATGAACGCCGATGCCGTCATCATCGGCATGACCAAGATCCCCGTCATTGAGAACCCGCAGTACTTCCGCAGCACCAGCAGCCTCCTCAAATCGGACACCTGTAAGTCGTCCTGGAGTCTTGCTATTGCCTGCACACACACACACACACACACACACACACACACACACACACACACTCCTACTTCACGTCCCTCTTTACCAGCCTCTCTGTCTCTTTGTTCCTTCTCCACTCTGGTTCCTTTTAATATTGGGTTATGGTGTGCAGTGAGTTACTGGAGATCGATGCAGCCTCATCATCTAGCCCACGCTAATGTAATCGGCTGACTGGCTAGTTTTTCTTCAAAAGCATTCCTTAATCACATCATGGATAAATCTACGTTCTCTCTCTCTCTCTCTCTCTCTCTCTCGTCCTCTCACTATCTGTCCCCAGCACATTAAACGGCTGATTAATCTGCTCTTATCTCCATGCTGTCCTCACTCTACTAGGGGACACCTGAGTTTGCTTAAGCGTCTGTATTTTTAGCATGTATGACACATTTGTAAACTTATTAGTAGTCTTCATAAGCAGTGTGAATTCACAGAAATAACTGAACCAAGAACAACTTGTTAATAATGTACAAGAAAGGATAGTATTATGTTTATTAAGTTTATATTTTCTAATCAAAAATATGGAGATGTTGCAAGTATGTTAAAAATATGTGTGTGTGTATGTGTGTGTGTCTTTAGTTGTCCAGCACATTAAGAGGCACAACATTGTGCTTAAGAGGGAACTCGGTGAAGGGGCCTTTGGAAAAGTGTTCCTGGCTGAATGCTATAATCTTAATCTTTCACACGACCAGGATAAGATCCTTGTGGCAGTCAAGGTTAGTATCATAATACTCAAAGTTGTTTATAGTGCCATAGTTACAAATAATCCATGCTAGCTACTGTGCTGTCCTGATCATTTTAAAAGAAATTGTTACAGATTTATGGAAAAGTTGCCAGAAAATTTAAAAGAAAATTAATGCAACAGGCGGTAACCAAGATTTCCTTACAAGGTTCGAACCTTCAAAACTATTAATATTGTAAAGCTGAGCGATTGGTATGCAAGCCAAACGTCATATTTTTACATTGTTTTTAAGTTATCTATGCTCTTTTTTTTTTTTACGTAGATCTCAGGGAGTGTAAAAATTGTAAAATTTTGCTAAATAACAATTATTTTAAAAAATCTGTGGGTAGGTAATATAAATAAAAAGGAAAAAACAACAAAAAAAAAAGAAAGAAAAAGAATGAATACCAGGAGGCAGTGCTATAATTTCTTAGTTCAAATGTGCTAAGAAATTATAGCAAATTATAGCTAATGAATACCAAATTATAGCTAATGAATACCAGGAGGCAGTGCTATAATTTCTTAGCTCAAATATGCTAAGAAATTATAGCACTGCCTCCTGGTATTCTATGCTTAAAAAAGCATCAGTTTCCATGGTTTATCTGATATGAATGCAGGGTCCCTGAAAGACTAGTGGTTAGGCCTTGGTGCTCTTGCCCCCGCGGGAACCAACCTGGGAACCGACCAGGGAACCAACCCTAGCCACTGGGGTTGCACAAATCAGTGCACTCCCAGTGCTGGTCCCAAGCCCGGATAAAATTGGGGAGGGTTGCTTCAGGAAGGGCATCTGGTGTAAAAACTGTGCCAAATTAAATATGCGGACCAATGATCCGCTGTGGCTACCTAACGGGAGCACCCGAAAGAAGAAGAACTGATATGAATGCATAATGTAGCACTACCACTAGTAATTGTTTGGTCTGTGACGGTATAAAATTTTGAATTAATTTTCAAGCACATTTTTATAATATTTTTTAAAATTCTTTTTTAAGTAGTTAAACCTCTCCTGCAGAATTAACAGCCACTGCATCAAGCAAGAGTGGAATAAAAAAAAAATTTAATGAACACAAGAACCGAACACTGTAGGAATTATTGTAATATTAATTGGTAAATGCAATGCAGTGCATGCAGATTCTATAGTACTCTATAACAGGGTGACTTTATCATGCTGAAACTATAAGTAACAGCAATTGCACTTTATGTCAAAATGTGTATACAGACCCTAAAGGAAGCCAGTGAGAACGCACGCAAAGACTTCCATCGTGAAGCTGAGTTGTTGACAAACCTGCAGCACGAGCACATCGTCACCTTCTACGGCGTGTGTGTGGAGAGCGACCCCCTCATCATGGTGTTCGAGTACATGAAGCACGGAGACCTCAACAAGTTCCTCAGGTATGTTCAGTTCAAGCCAAATTGATTTGTATAGCTCTTTGTGTAGCAGCTAGATGGAGATTTATATTAGATCCCTAATGAGCAAGCCAGATGCGACTGTGTCAGTGAAAAACTCCCTGAGATGATGTTAGGAAGAAAACTAGAGAGGAACCAGACTCAAAGGGAACTCCTCTTCTCAGGGACACCAGATAGTGAGATTATAAATCATAACAGTATACAGGTGTAGAAGAGTTAAGCAGCTAACAGTAACAAGTGTGTTGAAAGGATGTTTATATTGTGAATCATGTAAGTTGAGTCCTGAGATGAGCACAGGACAGTGTTTATGATTACAGAGAGCAGTTCTTAGGTATAAATCTACAGTATTCAGGTGAAATTTTCCACTGAGGTTTGGGTATAAACTGTTTTGGAAAGTGCAAATCTTTAGATTATCCATGTGGCAGCATGTGTGCATGTCTGCATGTGCATGTGAGAACTGATTCCGATAGTGCTTACTCACATCCTGTCTCTTTGCCCTTGTGTGTTCCTTGACCTGTTAATTGATAGGAGGGTCACCATTTTGATATCTGTTACAAATCCATAGGAGACATGAGAAAATGTCTGAATGTCTGAGTGTTGATACTGAAACGCTTCGCCTTCACTGCAGTGCAAATGCTGTATGGATAAGCATAATTTACCTCAGGCCATACTTGACAGGAGGATATGGCAATATGCTGTGGTCATCATGATCAATTATATCAATATACATTTTTCATGAATGTCGTCATTGGCATCAGTAGTTTTATATCACTGAAAAATTGCATAACATCATAGCGTTGGATTTAGACCAATCATGATAAGCCTGAAAACCGCAACTTGTCATTCTATACTGCCTCCAGATGTATATTGTTATCCTAATATACCATACTAACATATTTAATTTATAACATTTCACAAAAGACCTACGCTTTTACACTTATTAAGAAATCAAGATTCTATGATTTATACTACATTTTTAGCTACATTTATATTCACTATTCATAATATACGAAAAATCAAATAGCCTCGTTTAACTTTAACTATAATGCAATCTACTGTAATCTATATAAACATTGTTGCCTGTCCTTTATATACAGTAAATAATGCATACATTTTTGTAATACAGCTATTTTATTCAATTAATGTTCAGTCTGTTTTATTTAATATTGTTTCTTTTCTTTTTTTTCTTGTTATTGTTTATGCATATTTTTTTATATTCTTTTGCTTTAGCAACATTGTTACTTAGCAGACATGCCCAAAAAGCACATTTTGAACTTGCATATTAATATATGATGTGTAGGAGTAAGTTAATTATATTATATTTGTATCTGTTTTTGTATTTAAGCCCCAAGTTTGTGTGGTCTAAACTGTCAGCATGGTCTCTAACAGCTTCTCAGCCTCAGCTGCTTCACTCAAGTTCATAATTGGTCTCAACTACAGATGTGCACGGGATTGTGTGTGTGTGTGTGTTTTAATCCTGCTCATTTTTGTTTGTTCTTGTCTTTCTAATGAGCTTACTTGTGTCTATTTCCCAAAATATAAACAAACCTAGTTAGCCCAATTTAAACTACCATGACCCTGACCAGGCAGTTACTAAGGATGAATGAATGGACCCTGTAAATGCATTGTGCTGCACCGCATGTTAATGTTAATGACTGTGGTGTTTCTTTGTCCTGTAAGCTTCACATATGACCTTTTACCTGCATGAAAGCAAAAAACATCTCATGACTTTATTGTTGCATCCCTTGTCCCTTGTTGAACACCTCTAGTCTTCAGTAAATGCCCTACGAACTCTTCTGACACAGTTTCTAAAGAAATGCAGTCTACAGAATAGTATCTGTATCCCTATGAGTATTGTAAAAATGTAAAAGAGAAAACTGTTGTGATTTTTTTTTGTCATATCACCCATCCCGAGTCAAATTACATCTAATTGCTGGTCCAGGACAAATCATCCCTGACATCTCTCTCTCTGTCTCTCTCGCTCTCTCTCTCTCTCTGCAGGGCTCATGGTCCTGACGCTGTGTTAATGGCAGATGGTCAGGTGCAGCAGCAGGCCGAGCTCACGCAGTCTCAGATGCTGCACATTGCTCAGCAGATCGCAGCAGGGATGGTGTATCTTGCCTCGCAGCACTTTGTGCACAGAGACTTGGCCACACGTAACTGCCTTGTTGGTGAGAACCTGCTGGTGAAGATCGGAGACTTTGGCATGTCCCGCGATGTGTACAGCACGGATTATTACCGAGTGAGTGGTTTTCAGTGGACTGTGCGTTTTAGTACATGGGCTTTAGGGCACTGATTAAGGAAACAGAATCCTTTAAAACAACCAAGATCACTGTGTGGACATTATACTTTACCCAACATTAATGAGCAATGGATGAAATATAAAAACAGGAAATTGGCTGTTGCACAACAATCAACACCGCTATTAGCAAATCTCAAGCCACCGGCCCCCATGACAGCCGAAATGTGCCATTTAACAGATTAGTTAACACCTGTAATAAGAAAACAGCCACTAAGAAAACATGTAATATTGTAGGAATGTTGGCTAGTTAGTTGACTAGTTAGTAAGACAGTAAGTGATCGTGTAATTTAGTGACAGTTAATAGCTGTCGAATAGTGATGAATCTCAGCTTTCTGTATGACCTGGTGTGACTTTTCCCCCACAACATATTTATAACCTTTCAAAACCAAAATACTTGTTATTTAAATACTTGTTATTTAAAATGGTGGTTAATTAGCAAATAGGTGAGTTAGTTTGTCTGTATCTATTTACACACAACAAACAAAAAAAAAAAAAATAGGAATTTGTGACTGTTACAATAGAGAATAAATACCACAAGCAAGATTCTATGTAGTAAGAATGACAGATATTACCAAAATTTAAGCATTCTGTAATCATTAGGGCTTTCCTGTTCGCCTCTGGTGATTTCCTCTTCTCCTCATGTCATTTTCTATCTCCAAATTTTTCTTTCTCTCTCTGTTTGTCCACCAAATTCATCTTCAGTACTCTAAGAGAGAATAAGACTTCATTATTCCTAAATGCCTTCTAGACAATGTCTAATTAACACCTACTGCTTGTGGTTTTTGGCTTTTGTATTCAGCCAAAAATGCTAATGTTCCTAATTATGAACGAGAGCTAATCAGGACCTGTTAGCATTGCAAATTAGATCATGGTAACCCAAACAATTTAAATCAATCATGCTAACTATTTCCCTGCCTTTTTAAATACACATTAGCCATGCTAGCTACATCAGTTCTTTGCTCATATTTTCTTGGCTTCAACTACAACAGTAAAACCCTTCCCCAAAATGCTAACAGTGCTAATGGAAATAGAGTATGCTAACCAATTCCCGGCTTTAATTATTCATTAGCCACATACTTTAATAGCATATGCCAATCCTTCACTCATATTTCTCAGGATGTTGTAACTAAAATAGTGTAATGAATTATGTACCCCTATAGTTTTGCTAATCTGTTTGCTAATCTGTACTGAGAGCTAATGAGGACTGGTTTGCGTCACGCTAAATAGAGCATGCTAACAGGTTTCTCTGCTTATATTAATTACTCATTAACCACATTAGCCACATCAATTCTTTGCTCATATTTTCTTAGATTTTGGTTGTGATATTTCAACTACAGCAATGAAAAACTTTCGCAAAAAATGTGGAATGAGTACCAGTTAGCACCATGCAAAAAGAGTATGCTAGCCAATCCCCTACTTATTTTAATTAATAGTTAGCCACATCATTTAATAGCTAGTCAGTTCTTTGCTCATATTTCTCAGGATATTGTTACTTACATAGTGTATTAAAATGCTGCTGTTTGCTAATCTTGAATGAGAGCTATCATGGTTTATGTCACGCTAGATAGATAATGGCTACCTTTCTTGGTAAAGACTCCTTTAAATCTCTGTGGAAAAAGTCTCTGTTTTGTAAATCAGAGGAAAGGTTAGCTGTTTAATGTCCTTTCTCTTAGCATGCACCTGCTTCATGTCTGGAAATAATGAGTATAAGAGGGAAACTACAGCTACAGGTTTAGGTTTTACACAAAGAATAAGCACTGGGATATAAGAAGAAGATGCACTGAATATTCATCTAAAGCAGAATGTCCTCCATATATTTTTCCCACTTTTATGCATAGTGAACGAGACAGGAAAAGCATCCCGACTGTACCTAGTCTCCTCTGCAATGTCCGTTTTGTGTGTGTGCGTATGTGTGTCTGTGGCCCCATATTCACTGCCAGTAAGTCTTTCGAAGATTAAAAGGGATGGGGGGTGACATGGAGGTGGTGGGGGGGTATATGAACAGGAAAGGGGTAGTTTCCATGGCGACGGGGAAGGACGGGGACATGAGCGCCAGACACTGAAACTGAAAAAGTCATTAAAGAACTCTGATTAGTATTCACCTCCCCAAGCACAGGGTACAGAGAAAGAGAAAGAGAGAGTGAGAGAGAGAGAGAGAGGGACATATGTATGTACGGACGTTGAGGCACTGGAAAGGGAAGAGGGAGTGAAGGGAGGTGACGAGACGGAGAAAGAGACAGGAGGAATGAGGGAAGATCAAAGAAGTGCAAACCCATCGTGAGCAATTATGTTTTTACATGTGTGTCTGCGTGCTCGGTTTTCTGCCACGCAAATGGTTCAGCCGGACGCTTGATTTATTAATGAGCATGTTTTAAAGCTGCAGAAGGCACTGAGTTCACTCAACTCACATCTCTGAGGCCTGATCACGTGATCATGCACCAACTCAGAACTTGGGCCCTTTTGTGATTGTAATGCTGTTTTTTTTTTTTTGTTTGTTTTTTGTGTTTGTGTGTGTGTGTGTGTGCCTCAGGCGCATGATTGATTAGCCCTATAGAACATCAGTTTCCATAGAAACAGCTGCGCTGAAAAGCCAGCGGCTGAGGGACGACGTCTCGCTGTGTAAGCCGGTTGTGTAACACACAAATCTGGCCTTAGGTGGCATTTTGATGGAGCCTCATTAGACTCCTATTGCATAATTACAGAGTTTATGAAGCTTTATAAAACACTACTCCTGACCACATGAAGCCCTATGAACCTCGTATTAAAGAGAATTACAATTATAACACAGCAGATCCCACATATGGACTTTTTAAGCCTTGCAAAGAGGATGTTATCAAACCAGATAAACCCTATAAGGCTTTGAGAATAATGCTTTTCTAAACACAGTGCAAAGACACTCATTATCAGTGTTGGCACAGCGTTTAACATTCCCTGCTATTGACGGGAAAGTTCACTGGAAGCATATTTCCCAAAGTTTATTTCCTGCCCTTATGTTTGACCTACATTACAACATTTAGGAAATTGTAACTGATACTGTATAGATAATGCAAGAGACCTTAAAAATATATTACACCACAGTGCTGTTGAATTCTCTGATCACACAGAAGGTGTTGATTAATTTTATAGCAGCACAGCTCTGACAATAGTACCGGGTCACAGGTTTACATTAATGAGCTCGCTCTAATACGTTATATAGTAACAGCTAATTCACAGGCACTTGTATGGTGGATGCTCTAGAAAATCTAAGGCTAATAATAACAACAGATTTTAAAATCTATTGTTATTTAACAAAGAAAAACATATAATCTGTGATTATCGTTGAAGTTTTCTGAAAGGAGAGGTAACATTTACGGAGGTTTTCTGACACAACAGGGACTTCAGGACATAGGACTTTGCGCCGTAGCCTATCCGTCTCAAGGTCCGCCATGTTGTGTGTTCTGCAATACTTTTCTGCTCACCACAGTTGTAAAGAGTGGTTATTTGTGTTGCTATAGCCTTTCTGTCAGCTAGAGCCAGTTTGGCCATTCTCCTCTGACTACTTCGGCACACCCTGAAGTGTTTTATTTCTCTTATATCAGAGCAAATTGCCAACAATTATAAGAATATATATGAATGAATGATATTTTTTTATATATAAGATACACTTACTGGTCACTTTAATAGGAATGCCTATATACCTGCTTATGCAATTATCACCTGCTCATGCAATTATCCAATTAGTCAGCAGTGCGACACATTAAAATCATGCAGAAACCGGTCAAAAGCATCAGTTAATGTTTGCTTCAAACAAGAGAATGGGGAAAAGTGATCTCAGTGAGTTTGTCTGTGGCAGGGTTGTTAGTGCCAGACAGCCACAAGTGTTTTTTTTTTTCTTACATAACCGATTTTAAAATTTTGTTCTGTTTTGAATCACCAAAATTTGCCCAGCAGAAAACATTACATGCTTTCAGACTATGCTCACAAAAAAGAGACTTCCAGAACCTGTAATATAGCAAAAAGCATGAGAACGATGTGGATGAAGCCATGACCAAGAAGCTGGTGACTTATAAATAAGGTTGTTAAGATTTAAAGATGAGGAGGAGGTCATCTAGAAAGTATTGTCCATATAAAAGACTGCTATGTGCTAGCTGCCATGTTTGTGATTTCTTCTTCTCCCTGGCTTTCACTAGTTATCTCTCGTTTACACATGACGTCCAGATTGTGTTCCATACCAGACTACACGATTTTCATAAAAATCGTAGCCTAAAATTAGACCATCATCCTCTAGAGGGGGTCAGGAATTAACCTTTAACCCTCAGCTACAGCTTGGATTGTGTTCTGTCTCATGTGACTTTGGATAAAATGCCAAAAATGTAAATGAACTGTATAAGAGTTTATCTTAATCAGTTACAAGCTGCTACAAAAATCTTTATATATAAATGGCTGTTTTGCTGATATTATTAAGCCATAATGTCCATGGTATTGTGAAGGTCTATAACCTTTATCAGGTATGTTAAAAACCATTGCTAGCATTGTGTGTGTGTGTGTGTGTGTGCGTGTGTGTGCGTCTTTTCTCATAGTGGTGCTCTAGTATCTAGTAGACTACTTTTTTGGAGTCTCTCCCACTAAGTAAAGCCTTCAGCCTCTGTGGGCTTGGTAAGAAAGCTTAAAAGCTTTGGCCCTTAATATTTGATGAGTCCAGTATGTTAAAACAATTAATATGAGGCTAATCCACATACTGCCCTGCAAATACATAATTAATATTTTAAAGCCAACGCATTATGATAAAGCCAGTAAATGAAGAGATGGGCTTTGGGGTTGAGTCGTAGGTCAGGTTGATTTCCCTGGAGTTTGCAACATACTGAAAGTTACCGTTACTTCAGCAGTAGCTTTGTAAACACAAACAGAATTGCATCTTCAGTGTCTGATTCATTTGAGGAAGGATTTTATAGGGGGATATGGTTAAAAAAAAGATTCATATGTTGAGTATGGGCTCATTTCTTTCTAGCCCAGATTGTAGATTCATGCAGCCTATCAGTGACATGAACCCAGTAGGACATTACAGACACACTGAAAAAAAGAATGCAGCTGCCTATCTGTCTTTAAATGTGTGTGTGTGTGTGTGTGTGTGTGACAGTTTGTACTAAATCTGTCTTATTATGCCACCAATGAGACCTCGGGATAAAATATATTGTGCAACACATAGTTTTATTGTTGAGCTATTAATAGTTATTAGATTTTAGCCAGTGCAGCTTTTGACACTCACTGTTGTGTTTACAAATGACTCCTGAAGTACAGATCTGTCTTTTATATGTATGCATGTTGGATGAAATCTTGGATTCAGTTCACTATCACTCTGCATTTTTGATAACTCTGACCTTTTTAATGCGATAATTATAGGTGGGTGGTCACACCATGCTACCAATCCGCTGGATGCCCCCGGAAAGCATCATGTACAGAAAGTTCACCACTGAGAGTGACGTCTGGAGCCTGGGAGTGGTGCTCTGGGAAATATTTACCTACGGGAAACAGCCCTGGTACCAGCTGTCCAACAATGAGGTAAAGACACGCACTTACACACATTTTATAGTTCTTGTCTGCATGCCTGATGGGATGTAAAATATGCAGTCCAAGTTCTGTGTTAGAAGTTGTCCTCTGGCAGATACAGACACAGATGCAGATAACAAAAGCTTTATAAAGCAAGCATGTAGGAAAATCCAAAACATGAGACAAAAACAAGTTCAGTGAACAGGCAAAGGTCAGGCGATGCACAAACAGCATAAACTGGGCTGGGCAAAGAGCAAAGACGAGGAAACCAGAAACAAGATCAAAACCAGAAGTGGCTATGACTAAATATAAGACTGGGTAACAACTAGTACAAAACGCAGTGCAAATACATCGCAGTGATTTAAATGACTGTGAGTCCTTATATACTGTGGGTGAAATTGAGTCCAGGTCTGCATGATCAGTAATCAGGTGAGTTTGAGCATGTGTGATGAGAACTGGAGTCCTTGGCGGCCATGTTTGTAGGCCGTGTGGTGTTATGGGTACTGTAGTTGGACACCAGTTCTGGCATAGACACGACAGAAGTGTTTAAAAATAAAAGTAATTTCTATTCTATTCTATTCTATTCTGATCCAAACGGTCATAAAGCCTTAGAGATATAAACAATATTAATAGAAATAATCTCACAAAACCCCATATAAAAATATGTCGGAGATCCTCCTGATGCCAGGTGTGTATGCACTCGTTCTAATATGTTATTTTTTCTATAGTAACAACTCATTCAAAAGGACTTACGAGGCAGACGCTCCACATAAAGTAAGAATAATGATTAATGGATTTAAAAATGTGCCACTACTGAACAAAAAAAAAAACGAATAGTCATTGATGTGGCGAAGATTTCAATAAGGAGATGTTTAACAGTAATGGATGGAGTCTCCACTGTCAGTGCTTTGTAACAGTCAGTATGTTTTCTGCCATGGGAAAGTCTTCAGGACAGAGGACTTTCTCTGTAACAGGACAAGCTGCGTTTTTTGGTTGTATTAACTTTAAGAGAAGGAAAAAAGAGATGGTGAGCGAATGACTGTATATAGCTGTTATAACGTAAGTGATAACAGAAATGAACTTGTTCCATGGATGTTCCACAGCAATAAATGTAACTTTAAGTCAATAAATTAAAAAATAAAAATAAAAATTAAAAAAAGCACATGCTGTTTTTTAATCAATTGAAAATTGTAATAGTTGGCAAATTGCTGCAGTAGAACAGAAATAAAACACTTTGATATGTCAGTTTATTAAAAAATGATCAGCTTTGGGGTGGTACCACTAACTCCACTTTGCGTTGCGCCACATCACACCACCCTGTCGTTGATTATTTTCCTATTACTCCTAATCCTGACTTAGTTTTCTGTTCCTGTTTTTGTTTTTTCCCTCTGTACCACCTGTATTGAATTCACTTACTTGGAAATACACCACAAAAGCAATTGGTGTGTTGGAAAACTCAATACAAAAGCAAGCTACAGCTAATTAAGCGACCTTTAGAACTTAACATTAACCCTTCTGACCTTTGCCCTATTGTCCCTTCACAGGTGATTGAGTGCATCACTCAGGGTCGTGTGTTGCAGCGGCCGCGCACTTGTCCGAAGGAGGTGTATGACCTGATGCTGGGCTGCTGGCAGCGAGAACCACACTCTCGCCTCAATATCAGAGAGATCCACAACCTGCTGCTCAACCTGGCCAAGGCCTCACCGGTCTACCTGGACATCCTGGGCTGAGAGAGAGTGTGTGTGTGTGTGCGTGTGTGCGTGTATCCCCAAACTGCACTCTATTGTCCTTTTCCCTTCTTCTCCTCTCTCTCCCACCCCATTCGGTCCATCCTGCTCCTCCAATCCTAAATGTGTAGTGTGGTAGGCAGCAGGAACCTCATTTATCAGTATTATTAAAGAAAGACTGAAATGTGACGCCAAAGACCTTCTACGCCATCGGACCACTCCTCTACTGGGCAGACACTTACTGTACAGCCACTAGAAATGTTACTGTAAATATCGTCTTCTCCAGAAATGCATCATTTCCAGGACTTCAGGAAGGGCCCTTCACATTCTGCCTACTTTATGAAATGTGGAAATGTACCGTGACTGTGTCAGATGAGGAGGGATCGCAGAAGGTTCCCCCATCTGATCCTTCCAGAACATGTGCATATGTAATAAATACAGTTATAAAGCAAGACGTTTGATAGTAGCATGGAGATATGGATAGCAAAACGCAGTATGGTTTTACATTTTAGAGATTTTTACAGAAAAATCAGGATCGTAGTCTTTAGAGCACTGAGGGCCTTCAAGGTTGTCCTCAAAGTGCACTACAGCAGGGGATATTGAGTCATTTGAGACGAGGCCATGCCCATGCTTCAATACAGTTAGTGTGCATTTAGGACAAGAGCCCAATTACCCAGAGTGGCTTATTATGATGGGGTAGGCTAAATTACGACCCCCTCCCTCCCTTGAATTATCACAGAGTTGAAGCAGTGATGTAGTACTCAAGCCGGGAGCACACAGCTGTTATGGTGTAATATATATTTCATTACAGTACTAATGTCTGCTATTAGCACCTATTCCCCATAGACTCCTACAGAACGCAGATGGGATGAAAGGAAAGGAGGGGGGAAAAAAAGGACAAAAAATTATTTTCCAAAACTCCAAACCAAATCACAAGTATATTTATTTTATCATTACACAAGCCCCAGATTTCTATTCACCAACGCACTTTTTAATACTGATCATAAACACACAAATTCTTCAGCCACATGAACCCCAGTACTTTTTTGTGATATCATCCATCTCTGCTTAGTTATTAGGAAATTCATAGTATGTTAGGACGTAACATTGAGCAAGGGCAAAGAGTGTATAATTTTGCACACCTGTACACCTGCTGTAATATAATATATACACACACACATATATAAACACACATATGGATGTGTTGTAAGTCACTGAATCCTGAATTGTGTATACCTTTTAAATTTTTTTAAGTGTTAAGTTGTAAAATGTATTTAATGTGAAGCACCTGTTTATTTTTGTAAGTTATTATTTTTGCTAATTTATTTTTGCCTGATTTAAATCTTATAGAATGACTGTACAGAAGTGCACAAGTTTGACCAAAAATGCTGTTATCTAATGTTTTCTTTAAGCTAGTCAATTATTTTCATGACTCCTATGTCCGAGTGAATGTAGAGAAGTGTGAGAAAGCTACCAAAAACTATTAATGTCGCTAACAGTGCACGACAGCTAATAGGTTTGTGTTAGCATGTTCTCAGCTAATTGTTCAGCTAGGCGCTTTCATTCCTTTTAGCTATATTAAGATTTTTTGGTCTGTTTTTCCTTGCAGGCATGTTCTCATAGGGCTTATGACAGGCGAATAGATGACTGAAGAAGTCTATGTATTGTAAAAGAATAACAGTGATGCTGTGCTGAAGAATGAAGCTAGTCTGCGCTAATCTCGACATTTCTAATGTATAGTGGAACAGAAAACTGTGAGTACATAGCAACTGACCATGAGTTGTGACTGGACAGAACTTTTCAGCCTGTGTGCTCTAATCTTTAAGCGTCTATAAGCTACAACACGACCTGGATGAGTGAGAGTTAGCCATTAGTCGCTGTACGGGGAAAGGGCAGCCATGTTGCTTTTTTTTAAAAGCAGAGCTTAAGATCAACAAATGGCTGAGGATGTTTCAGACAAAAATATACTACATGTGTGTGGCTTGTTTTAGACACACTCAATCACACATATCCTCTTAAATAAAAAAGGAGAAAAAAAAAAGTCTCATATTTTAGCAGGTCTGTTTAAAGTATCAGCCGGTGGTGTCAGACTCCATTCCTGTTGGGCCACAGCTTACAGAGATTTGTCTTTTCCCTCTACTAATTATCAGATGAGAGGTGAATCAGATGTGTTCAATTTGAGGTAAAAAGCTGTTGCTCTACAGGACTAAACTCTGACGTGCCTGGTGTAAACGGCTACATGCTCAAAAGCAAAAACCTCATCAACAGTGACATTACTGTTACAATACTTGTATCCATATGATCAAATGCGCTCAGTGACGTTGAGGCAGTCATGATACATTGTATTTAATAAAAGTGTCATGCCTTACCAAATTTGTGTGTGTGTGTGGGTGTGTTCAGTTACGGTAAATCATTTCGGTCAATACAAGTCATGGCTGGAGCTTATTGACTGAAAATCACACAACAGCTTGACTGACAGCTTTGTTCTTTATGTTTTATTGACTGGTGACCGAAAGCAACAGATTAAAAAGACTAACCGACTGTTCAGTCATTTAGATATATGACCAACATGACTGTCAATGTAACTGAGTATCAGTTAAAATATTTTGTGATACATAAGTGTGATATATAAGTGTTTATATATAATGAACGGTGGAAAAAGTAAAGAAAACTGGGTATTATGTTAAAATATTACTCCAAAGTGTAACTAGCTAGTCAAAATGATAGTTAAAGAATATTAAAACCCGTCCCTGCTTAAATGTATTCAAGCATCCATCCATTTTCTGTACCGCTTATCCTACACAGGGTCCCAGGTGAGCCTGGAGCCTATCCCAGGGAACTTAGGGTACAAGGTAGGGGACACCCTGGACGGGGTGCCAACCCATCACAGGGCACAATCGCACACACATTTACACACTACAGACAATTTGGAAATGCCAATCAGTCTGCAAGGCATGTCTTTGGAGGAAAGCGGAGTACCTGGAGGAAACCCCTGCAGCACAGGGAGAGGAGGCGGGATTTGAGCCCCCAACCCCTGAGGTGCGAGGCAAACATGCGAACCACTAAGCCACCATGTGCCCCCATGTACTCAAGCATTTAAAAGTAAGATGTATGATGGCATAAGTGCAAAACACGTTAACAAACAACAAGGAACAGGAAATCAGAAAATGCAAAAATATAAAAAAGAGGACACAACAACAAACAACAGACAACGCAACAACAGAACCAAAAACACAACAGCTAATTCTGAAACACAACAGCATTACCTCAAAACTAAAAGAGCAGGGGATTAATGAACATCACATGCTCTTTGCTGATATGTTAGTCTGAGAGATTGCAGAAAACAGGCAAGATGTTTACAGTAAGAGGAAATATGAGTAAAGTAATCTACTAATTCTTTTACTCATGATTATTTTTTTATCAAGGGCATTCATATGATGTTATTTTTAGATATGCTATCAATTTAAATGGCACTAATGTGAGCAGGCAAACACGGGAAACTCACTGAACCCGGGTTATTCCAATGAAAAACATTCCTCCTTACTATAACAACATAAATACTGTACTGTAAGTATGTACTTACAGTGTGTACTCTACTTCATGTTAAATTGTTTTCACTAGGCTATGTAAGTTTCTTTTTTCAGATAGAATCACATTGTTGCAGGCCACTGTAAAAAAAAACATCTGATTTAAATTTACATTAGAAGTCATGGTTTTTATCAGGGCTTTATACTTTAGAATTTTTTTTACCTGTTTGCAAAACTCAATTCCGTACTCTTTCTTACAAACACACTATTATGAAATGGAAGGTAGTCACATTTCTTTGAGTTTGTAATTTTTTTTTTTTTTTGATTGTGAGATATTTTTGAGATATAAATAACTTTAACTCATGAAGAGTGAGTGGGACTAATGAGTAAATTGTCCCTGCGCAAAGACGATTGCTTGTGATGTCCATATACACTGGCATGGATTTGATTTGTATGTATAAATGTGATTTAGATGAGCAAAAGAAAAATATAGAAAAAATATAGTCCAGTCTTCATCAAGTCTTGATGTTTGGGCTTGTAATATGTATTTTTTTTTTTATTCATGGAAAAGTTATTTAGTAAGACCACATGAAAACACCCTAAAATGCTATTAGTACAAGGTACACTATAGCCCATATCTAAATCTATTACAAAAACATATTGAAATATGTTTTATAGTTGGAAATTTCTAATTCTGATGAACGATAGCTAACACTAACACTGAGTAACCTTCAGAACCCACACTGATAGTCTGCAGTAAATCATGAACAGTCACTCAATTATTCAATGTCTTTGGTTTCCAGCGTCTTACTGTATCACAGATGTAAACCTGCTGTTATATTTGGTGTGCTGATGTTTAACATAGCTACAAGATCATAGCAGGTTTGCCTGCTGGCTAGCATCCAGATTGCTAGCTAATACAAAGTATTAAGAATAATAAAGAACATAACCAACCATGTGAAATCTTTTAGAAGACAAAGCACACTGACTTTTGTCTCCATTTCCTCCTTGACCAGTCAGACGGGTGTTTGGAATGCTGTGCTGTTCATGAACTGCTCATAAAGAAACGCAGTTCATTTCTAGCCATACAATAATATGGTAGCATGCAGAGTATTTCCTGTATTGTGAAAAGAAAGTATGGGATGTTCAGAGCACAAGAGTATGTGATAAAAATTACATCAAACCATCAAACATACACTGCTAAATAGTATTTATTAACAGTTAGTATTATTAGTAGTATGTAGAGTATATAGTATTAACATTAATATGTAGAGTATGTAGTATTATTAGTATTAACATCAGTGTTTTATTACACAGCAAATTTACAATTTTTTAAATTTATTAAAGAACACATCAAGTTTTATCTGTTTATAGTTAACGTCGTGGAATGTCTGCAAAACAAGTTGGTCCTGCTTATCGCTTATGTTACAGCAGCTATAAACAGTCATTCCCTCAACAACCTCTCCCTTTTCTCTCTCTAAGATTAAAAAAAAAAAACCGAAGCTTGTCATGTTACAGAAAAACCAGATAGTCGTCTGTCCTGAAGACTTTCCTGAGGTGGAAAACTCACTGACCCTTACAAAGCACTGACACTGGAGACTCCTTCCAAAAACGCCAAATAAACATCTGCTCACAGAAACCTTCACCATATCAATGATTTTACACAAATTTTTAAATCTGTTTTATGTGGAACGTCCACCATACACGTCCTTGTGTAAGTTGTTACTATGTAAAATGATAATGTGTTAGAATGAGTGCATTAATATAAACCTGTGAATTGCATTATAGCTGCCACTATTGTCAGAACTAATCAACACCTTCTGACCAATCAGAATCAAGAATTCAACAGCGCTGTAGTATGAATCATAATAATTAATGCAGAGTTTATAACTGTAATAAATAATTTTTAGAAATTATTATCAGAAAATAGTCTAGTTCTGCTTATTGCATGCAAGATACAAGGCTTATAGAACATATAATTAGCCAACAAACTCATCCAGATGAAGAAGAAAAAAAAGAGTGAGTGTACTGATCAATCAGCAGATCAATGAGGTTGTTTTGACACTGTACATTAAGCCCTAAGTAATTGCCAGAGGGCTAAATGCTTTTAAAAAACACAGCCAGTGGCCCTCAGTGCAATCTCGGTTGTTTTCCCTGAATGTAGAGCTGAATTCTCTGTGGAGCAGTAAGTGTTTATGTGTGTTTCTTTGTGTGTGTGTGTGTGTGTGTGTGTGTGTGTGTGTGTGTATGTTCAAGATAGAGAAGAACGAATGCTATTTCCATCTTAGCTCCAAATTCTAGTAATGAAATTGCACCATATACAGTGTATTAATGACAACCAGCCATTAATACGGTGATAATAATTGGGATCTGAGGTCTTTTGGGTTGTGATTAGCATGTGTCACAGCGAGGGAAGGTGAACAAGGTCAGTGTGTTTGCAGGCGAGGACGGAAGAGCTGAAAGGAACCAGAGGGGAAAACATAAAAAGCTTTGTTCCTTTTTTTTTAAAAAAAAGTCTCTCATGAAAATTTAAAGAGGGGAGCTGGCTGCTGCTCTTAACCCCAACACATCCCGGTTTTTAACTCAGCCAACTCAGAGGCACTACTGTGAAACTGCAGGCAGCCAGGAGCTTGTGGTCAGTGGTAATGTTTAACAGCAGTAAATACAGATTAAATGGTGAACTCTAGGGCTTATGTGTAGGAAAAAAGCACCTAGAGGGTATTTGCGATATAAGCATGTAGCATCTATTCATCACACTGACCACAAAAAGGTCTGCTAGTGATAAGCAGGCACAAGCCCTGGACATAAATGTGAAAATGGGAAATGTGTGTGAAGGTTCAGGGTTCCACATTTATGCACAAATTATTAATGAGCCTAGCTCATTCGGGTTCGAGTCCCACCTCTGGCCTGTGTGCGTGGAGTTTGCATTTTCTCCCCGTACTTAGGGGGTTTCCTCTGGGTACTCCGTTTTCCTCCCCCAGTCCAAAGACATGCGTTGTAGCCGATTGGAATTTCCAAATTGTCCGTAGTCTGTAAATGTGTGTGATTGTGCCCTGCGATGGGCTGGCTCCCCATCTGTCCTGGGATAGGCTCCAGGTTCCCCGCAACCAGGAAATGGATGGATGGGAAGTAATAGCTGAGTGATGCTGCTGTAGTGACTGGTACATTATTCGAAAGAGTTCAAATATTGGAACCATTGGGATTTTAAGCAGGAACCCTAAAAGAACAGAGTAGATTATTTCAACCTAATCACTTTTCACAAGTGGTTAGGTTTCATTTACATGAAACATGCCTATAAAAGATGTTTAAGTGCAATTGCTGGGGCAGGTAATTGATGTATTTTTGTAGAAAGCTTTCCTGTGACTTTGACGCTGGCATGATTGTTGGTGCCAGATGGACTGGTTTGAATATTTCAGAAACTGCTGACCTCCTGGGATTTTCATGTGCAATAGTCTCTAGAGTTTATATAGATTGGTGGGAAAACAAAAAAGATCCACTCTGTGGCAGTGGGTGGAAACACCTTGTTGAGGAGAGATGTCAGAGTAGAATGGCCAGACTGGTTCCACTTGACAGGAAGGCTATGGTAACTCAAGTAACCATTCTGTACATCTCATAACACATAACCTTGAGGGGGATGGGGTACTACAGCAGAAGACCACATGGGGTTCCACTCCTATCAGCCAAGAACGGGAATCTGAGGCTACTGTGGGCACAAGCTCACCAAAACTGGATAGTTGAAGACTGGAAAAACATTGCCTGGTCTGTTTCCTATCTTCAATTGCCCAGTTTTGGTGAGTTAGTGTACGGTATTCCTATTAAAGTGTCTGGTGTGTGTATATGACTGATTCCTATAGGCAATAATTTTAAAGCATTTTTCTGTACCAAGAAAAGAACTAAAAACGAGTCCACATGAGAGAGACTTAAGTCTCAAAATAAGATTAAGGGCACTTGTCGGAGCAGGTGATAGACATAGCTTTGGTATGGCTTTCTCTCGTGTCTGTTTCATTGTGAGATTTTTTGATAGAGGCTAATATTTGCAGTTTGGAATTCGCATCATAGAAAATTTATTAAGGGAACTGATGGAATTGATGGTTCTACTTTCATTATAATTGTCAAGTAAACAGGTTTTCCGTCAAACATACAAATTCCTGACTGCGGTAATTGAACATACACTACTGATGCAGTGGAATCAAGATTAGGTTGAAAAACACTGGAGTAGCTCTTTAACCATGAGCTACTCAGCTATATGCTCACTTTGCACAAAATGTCTAGTACATGTGATTTTTTTTAAGCATTGCAGTAACATAAGAAGTTATACATGATATGACTGCATTTGGTCTTTGTCAGCTAATCATTTCACTGGACATCCTACAATGTCAAGACATCCCATAGCCTGAGATTCTTGATAGCCTCAAAAAGCTGAGTAGGTCTTTCTTTCTTTAGGCCTATCCAATGTCCATGGTCAATAATGATAACTAAGCTTAAGGATCTAGGGTCTCCTTTTATGCACGGGTCACGGCACTAGATTTCATTTCCTGTAGCGGACAGCTACATATCCCCTTATTGTTCAGCCACACCTCTGCCAAGCATTCATCTCTTCAACACCAGCGTTTCTCAAGGCCTAACCTCCACCACACAAGCGCACACACATGCACATGTTCTTTCCTTCTCCCCTCACCCATCATCTCGACACATTAATAATTCAGGATAAGGATTATCAGTCAATAACCCTCTTTCTTGGACAATTAAATAATTCACTCATCCATAAAGACTGTGGGTATGTTGACTGTCTTCAGTCGTGAGTAAAATGTAAGACTTTGTGCACATAGTAATTGTGTGTCCATTGTCTGATATTGGCTTATTGAAGAAAACATATAATTCAGTTCAGTTCAGAGGTGTACATCGTTTAAAATGCACATTTATTTTAAATAACAAAATAACCCTAACCCAAGACACTCTATTAGTCTCTACAATGAGTAAGGAATAAAACACAACAGGGCGTGCTGTTATAGGAAAATAATCAAAAACAAGGTGGTGTGATGTGGAGATCCTGGAGCAGAGTTACTGTTACTGTTATTTTCTTATAATAGCATGTCCTGAAGTTTTATTCCTCTTATACCACAGCGATTTGAGAATTTTTTTATTTAATAAAAATGACGTCATACTTTTTGTCATTTTACAGGAACATTTAATGTTGTGGACTTTCTGTGAAGTTAGTTAGTTCCTGTTATCGCTGTTATAGTAGCTATAAACAGTAGTTCTCTCACCAGCCTTTCTCTCTTTTACTTGAAGATAACAAGACAGAAATACGACTTGTCATGTTGAACATGAAAATGTACTTACTGTTATAAACACTGACAGTGGAGACTCCTTCCACGAATGTTACATAAACATCTCCTTACAGAAAGCTTCAACTTATCAGTGATTAGTTTTTCTTTTATCCAGTTATTGTTAGCCTTAGATGATTGTGGAACCTCTGCCATATGAGTCCCTTTGTAACTTGTTACTAATCAAAAAAATTAGTATTAACATTAGCATTAGTATAAATTTGTGATTGGATTGCAGGTGGAAATACTGTCAGAGCTGCTGTTACAGAAAAGTAGTCAACACCTTCTGACCAATCAGATTTGAGAATTCAGCAGTACTGTGGTATAAGTATATATGTTATAGGATGGCATAAATACATCAAAATTAATTTTGGTAAGTAATCCAAAATACTCAGATAATATATGTAGAAATTTAAAAACACGGATACTAGATTAGCAGTGCCATTTCCTTTGGAAAGACAGTGGGAAATGTTAGCATTCTAGAGGTTGATACCAGAAATCATACTTGTGGTAAGTTGTGAAGAGTCAGTCTATTACTCTCTGTTTGGTTTCTAATAATATTACTCTAGACCTACTCAAATATTAACCTGCTGCTAGAGTGTACAAAGTATAACAAAAAAAGTTACTGATCATGAAATATTTTACAAGATATCAAATAAAAAAAACAACCATGGTTGCACGACCATTGCATAACCTTGTACGTTTGTCAAGTAACAGAAATATTGCCCATCCCTCTGTCTTTAAAAAGGAACCTCTGAAATATTGTTAATTTTGTGTAGACATCAGACACACTGATAAATCAGACTAACAGTTAGTTATTATTAGCTTATCAAACATTCACACATGAGCATAGCAGTGTTCACATGGAGGCATGTGGATGAAAACGAAGATCCGTCTGCACGTAAATATAGCTCTCTGCGTGCATGTGGATAATGGCCTTGAGAGTGTGTGATAGACCTAGATGAGTACTAGTGTCTGTCTCTCCTGGCGTCGGGTATCTCTGGCTCAGCCTCCACTTTAGTCTCACTAGGGCATCAGACATCAGCAGCAGGTCAATGAGAAGGAGTAAAAAAATATAGAGAGATTGTATATACGTTATAAAGTTAAGTCCATTCGATCTCTAGCACGGTCCGTGAATAAAGTCCAATTCTTTGAACGAATATGTACGGAATAAAAAACAACGAGGCATTCTGTTATAGGAAAATAATCAACGATGGGATGGTGATACTGATTTATTCCTCTAATACCACAGCAATTTGCTGCCACTCACCTTTATTTTTACTGTTACAAAGCACTGACACTGGAGACTCCTTCCAAAAATGTTAAATAAACATCTCCTTACAGAAAGCTTCACCATATTAACGGTTATACAGTTTTCTTTGTTGCTTTTTTAATCCATTTACTGTTAGGCTTAGATTATGTGGAGTGTTCGCCTTACAAGTCCCTGTGAATTAGTCGTTACTATGGAAACGATAACATATTAGAATGATTTAATATAACCCACAGATGTGCCATGTAGCCCTTATAGAAAATGAATCAACACCGCTGTGGTGTAAGTTATATTACATATCTGTGAAAGTGTGTGAGCTGCATTTGTATGCATGATTGTGTTTGTGTGTGTGTGTGTGTGTGTGTGTGAGTGTGATGTGTGTGAGTGAGAAGTTAATCAGGCGTCTGCTGTGAATGCAGCTGGCTTAGAGGACCAGCTGGGTTTTGTTGCCTTTTGTTCTTGAGCTCTAAAGAACGGAGGGATGAGTAGAAAGAGAGAGGGGAAGTGACGGAGCTGAAAAGCCCCAAGCTTTCATTTAGTATTCTGACTGGGGATTAACATTCCCTCATTGCTCTGCCTCAGCACTCTCCCTCGCTCCTTCTCGAAATGTTCAGCTCTCATCTCTGGAAGAGGTTTTGTACTTGCTCTGGTTTAGTAAGGTTAAACATCTTTCGGTTTTGAAGTCTCTCTCTCTCTTTTTTTTTTTATTTCTCAACAAACCACCACACAGTATTCAAGCTACAAACCCAAACCTCGTTGTTCAAAGCTGTTCCAACATGGCTTTCAAAATTGTTTCAGAGTCCTGTTTACTTTGGGATTTCTGATTTTTGTATAGCCGTGTTTTAAAGCCACTGAACTGCCTATTTACTTTAGGAGTAGAATTCCTTTTATATTCTTAAGCTTGTTTGTACTGAGAGATATTCATTCAGTTCTATTGTAGTTTCAAAGACAAAACAAGTAAACTCTCTATGATAGCTTTAGGCTAAAATGGAGCTTTGCCCTATTATTTTGTTTGTAATCCTCACCCTTTATCATCCCACGCTAACTGGCATGTTTCCATTCACTTTTCTTTTTTAAATTTCATTACCACGTCTGTGTTTATTTTAATATCTCTAAATCCTTTAACTTTAACTTCGGCTCCATTAAAAATAAAATGAAAATTGTGTTTCAAACTAGGGTTTTTTCATTTGTTTGAGGATTTTTAATCATGTTAGCTAGCTTTTATTTGGGAATTAGCTTGCTTTGTTTTGGTAATTGTCTCTCACATTTAGCTAAATGGTTTGTTCTGGGGATATTTTCCAATATTTGCTAGCATGTGGGAATTTTCATTCATTTTGGTTAGCTGACTAGTTTGGTCTGAGGATGTTTTCTGATATTAGCTTGCATTTGGGAATTTTCACTCATTTTAGCTAGCTAGCTTTGACCATTTTCCCTAACATTAGCCAACTAGCTTTGTTCTGGGATATTCTCTAATATTCTCTAATTTATATGTGGGAACTTTCACTGATGTTGGCTGGCTTTAATAATTTTCTCTAACATAAACTAATTTTGGTTTGGAAATATTCTCTAATATTAGCTAGTATTTAGGAATCTTCACCCATGTTGACTGGGAAGCTTTGATCATTTCCTCTAGGTTTAACTAGATGGCTTTGATTGGGAATGTTCTCTAATATTGGCTAGTATTTTTGGGAATTTTCACTAATGTTAGCTAGCTAACTTTTCTCTAACATTAGCTAACTAATTTGGTTTGGGGATATTCTCTTACTTTTCCCTGATGTTGACTAGCTAGGTTTTAACATTTTCTACATTAGCTAATTAGCTTTTATTCTGGGATAGTCCCTAATATTAGCTAGCTTTTGGGAATTTCACTGACACTGGATAGCTAGCTTTGATAAATTCTTAGTGCAGAGCCCCAAAAACAAAGTCTATTACCAGAAAACTAAGTAAAAAAGAATTTCAGTTAAGAGAATTGCTACATAATAAAACACAAAATAAATAAATAAATAGAACTGTACAACTGTGGTGTTTGATATGGAATAGTATTATTTTCTTATCACGCTATACCAGCAGGTGGGTTTACCATCACATCCTTATTTTCAAACCACATCACTTTTGTTCTATAAATGACAACACAGATGACAAAATGCCAGCTTCACTTAAATATTTATTAATTTCACTTCAGTCAGAGGTCGGACAGTCATTTTTAAAACCAAATAAATTTTGGTATGAATCTCCCATACACATTTAAGCCATATCCACACACACACACTCTTACATTCACATACACACACAAAGCTACAACAGGTCCCCACTTTTCCCCCAAAAAACCCTTCAAACAAATAAAATAAATTAGAAAAGCGACATTCAAGAGTCATGCACGTATTATACAAACACGACAGAAATAATTCCACATGGAAATTAAAATACAAGAGCTTTCACACTTAGTGTTTTTTTTTTTTTTTTTGATGCGAAATGGTGCAAATAGCTGTAAGATCAGACCCTCACTTTTGCAGTACTGATCCAATTCTGTAACCTGTTCACACTAGTGAGCTGCTATCAGACACCAAATACACAAGTGATATGAAGATAAACCTGGTATTACATTCCTCACACTGAATTGCAACATGAAGCATGGTGGTGGGTGTGCAATGAGTTTTTTCCCTATGCCATGCAATACTGTAAAATGTGCTGCAATGGAACACTATTATAATGATATAATGATGTGAGATAATGTCAATGCTTTAAGGTTTAAGAGAAAGGCAGCTTTGCTGTAGTGTATGTGAACATATTGAAATGTGAAGCGTCCACATGTAGCACCATTAATTTGTTCTTAATGACTTAAGATTGCTAAGGCGTTTAGCATTTTTAACATTTAGTTCATTACTAACTACAGTTAGAGTCTACTTTTTGTCCAAGAATTCTATGTATATCAGGTTTTGTGGTTTGGCCATGTTGCAGTCGAGTATTGTTGATTTAATTTTACCTTATACTATTAATATAAAGATATGTTTATAGTATCTAATTTGGTTAATTGCAAGTACATGAGATACCCAATACGATTCAGGTAGCTGTTAGGTAAATTTAAAATGAGTTTATTTAGAGTACACTGGTAACTAGGATTGGTTTTGGTATTTTGTAGGTTGTGTGTCAAAGCTGAATTTGGTATGGACTAGATAAGGTAACTAGCCCTCAAGTAAGAGAGTCTTGGTGGTTGAATTCAGGGTCCGAGTTCAGGTCCAGGTGGGCAGTCTCGAGCTCGTGGTCGTTCTCGTCGTCACTCTCAGCGCTGTAGTCCACTTCTTCTAGAAAGGCAGGCTCGTCTTCCTCCATCACATAAGTGGTGGGGCTGCAGGATAAATACACACACACACACACACACACACACACACACATTATTGGCAGTCAGTCACTTCATCACTTGTTAAGGGGCAAAGGTCATGTTACAATGGATGTGGACTTTGCTAAAAGGTCTTGCTAAAAACCTAAATATTGTATGTAGTCTGCATAATATATTAAACTTCATTCCTTTGTTTTTTTCTTTTTGCGAATATGTAATGTATAATGTAATATGGTTTACAATTGTATACATTTATACAACACAGTGTATACAACTGCCTTATCTTTACCATTATCCACTATAAGCTTATCATCATCCAGATTGAATTAATGATTGATTGATTGATTGATTTTCTATAACATCAGCACTGACAGAAGTTCAGCAGATCATAAGTTTACATTAATACACTTATTCTCATTTCTCGTTCACAGGAACTTGTATGTTAGTTGTTCCACATAATCCAAGACTAAGAATAAATGTGTTAAAAACAAGTTGTTGTTATTTAACATTTATGGAAGGAGTCTCCAGTGTCAGCTCTTTGTAACAGTTTTCAAACATGGGAAAGGCTTCAGGAATTTGCGCTTTGTCGGTTCTCAATAATGACAAGCTGCGCTTTTGTCTCATTATCTTCAAGAGAGAGAGAGAGAAAAGAGAGGCTGGTGGGGGAATGACAATATAATGCTAAAACATAAGTGATAACAGGAACCAACTTGTGTCACTGACATTCTGTAACATTAAATGTATGTAGCTATAAATGGTTTAAAGGCACATGTTATTCATTAATAAATTGAAATTTTTTTGGAAAAATCATTGGAAAAATTACTGTATTGTAAGAAGAATAAAACACTTCAGGATGTGCTGTTATTGGAAGATAATCAACCTATAATAACATGTCCTGAAGTATTTTATCCCCTTACATATGTAATGTAATATGCTAAAAAAAAAAAAAAAATTGTATACATTTATACAATACAATTTTCTTCTACATTATAAGTTTATATTCATTCAAATGCAAAGGATATGTCTAAAACATTCTAAAAAAACATAATTAGACCCTGGATAGATGGATGGATGGAATGTTTAACTGTGAAAGTAAAGCTTGTGATTTAATACACCAGAGATAATAAAAGACTGTATTTAAAGTTAGCCAATTAACTAACCTTACACTTTCAACTATGTATAATTGAGGGAGCAAAAAAATTGTGGTTCATATATGATTAATTGTGCAGTACACAACATTGATCTCTGCTTGGTTAGCTTTCGGTCTTGTAAGTTGTTTGGATAAAAGTGTAAATGTAAATATAACCTGCTGTGTTCCTTTGTACATGACGTGAATGTTCACGGTTTAATTAACCTAAACCGTGTCCACTCCGTTAACATCACCGCTGGTCTAAATAGCAAAAACCAAAAGTGGCTATGGATCGTACAGCGGTTTAAAACCTCAATACATTTCTCTTCTCTTCTTCTCTCTCTCTCTATCTCTCTTTCTCTCTCTAATACAATAATGTGATGATGGTTTTATGGCTCTCTTGTTCAGCAGTTAAATGGTTTAATGTTTTTGCGCGTTCCACACGGCCCAGTGGTTTGGCTGGTTTCAGTGGCTTTTTAATGGTTTTAATGGTGTGAGGGGGTGAGAAACTGGATCCCAACGAGACGCGGGGAGGCGAGGGGGGCCAGACGCTGGGGGCCGCCTCAAACCGGATTAGCGGCCTTTCGGATCAGGTGATTAGACGGCTGTAATGAGGAGAGTGGCTAGAGTGCTTTCGCTTACTTCACTCAAGTGTGCAGAGCCCAGCGCGACTGAGAGCTCCTCAAGTAGTGCCGGCCATTAGAAGAGGAATGGAGGAGACATGAATGTGTGCGTGTGTGTGTGTGTGTGTGTGTGTGTGTGTGTGTGTGTGTGTGTGTGGTCATCCATTAAAGAAGTAAACAAGCTGGGAGGAGCAGAGGTGTGTTCTCAAGAAGCTTCTAGACACTGATATCATTCAAGCTATTACTGTTATGATCATTTTCTTTCTTTTTTTTTTTTAAGGTCACAGAGATTTTAGGAGCAAAAACATTTCAGTTAATGGATTTAATATTCACTCTGGATGTGTTGGAAAAAAACAACTATGTTTAATAAATATTACACTAATTGACTTATGAGCCAATGGTAAAAATGTGTACATTTTAAAAATCTCTTTCACCCTGAAGGCTTCTTATTTACATGGAAATGGTGAAAAGATCAATGTTTTTCACTGTAAATGTAACTAAATGTGTGAAATCTTACCTTCTATGTGTCTGTGAAAGTCTACTGTTTTGCTAATTTATGGATTTGAAATGACTATTAACAATGTGGATTAATTTGACATTTTCTTTAAAATATTGATTCATTTTGCAGTCCTTTAAGTAACTGAACTTAGCGTTTTTTTGTGGGGAAGTGTTCTAAAGTTGTTTGAATTACATATGCAACATCATAACAGCATTATTTTAAAATTATTTTGAGCTATATTAACCCTATCACACAGCCAAACTGCCTGCAGGATAAACTCCCTTTCTGTTTTAGGGCATTGCAGACTCTCAGTGCTTTAACCGAAAGAGATGCAGTTTGTCAGTGAGCACCGTTTCCCTTCATCATCACTCTGCCACAGAACATGTTGCTCATGCTGCCTTGTGTGTGCGTTTGTTGCACCACAGCCAATCCAAGTGTTTTATTTATAAGTGTAAGTGTGTGTGTGTGTGTGTGTGTGTGTGTGTGTGTATACCAGGTGAGATTGCAGCTTGTGTCTATTAGATCACTCTCCACATCCAGCAGGTGTGTGTTGTGGTTGCGCAGCTCCAGGGGTGACATGTGGCGTCTCAGTCTGAGCAGAGCCACACAGAACTGGGCTCCCATTTCCTCCAGCTCCCTCGTCCCGATCTGAAGACCCTACACACACACACACACACACACACACACACACAATGGACCAAAATTCCAGAGAGAAAGCTGAACTAATGCAGGTTTCAGCAGCTGGCTTCCTCTAGAGATTCATCACAAATCATCTCCCCAAGGGTGTGTGTGGGTGTGTGAGTGTGTGTGTGTGTGTGTGTGTGTGAGAGTGTGTGTGTGTGTGTGTGTAAGCACTGAGCCTCTCACTGCGGAAAGCTTCAGCCATGTTGCTGTACTCTCTCATGGGGAGCCATTATCTCTTAGAACACGCAATATGAGTCACTGATTTAGAGACCCGAGATCTCAGCATCGTCCTCACTCTGCTCATCTACTGACCTACAGCACCATCTACTGACTAATCTCCACCTCATCCATCCCTCTTCAGCCCCGACTGGGCATTTTCTCTCCGTCTCACTCACACCATCTTCCTCTCACACGCCACTCCTGCCATCACAACACACCTCTGAGATTCGTCACCAGTTCAGGAATTTTAACTCATGAACAATGTTCCTTAAGTGTTTCCTTCCCAAAAAAAAAAAAAAAAGGAAATCACACCGAGCAAGAACAACATCTACGCACATTTCCCTTGATTGAAGCCCAACACAGGCAAGAAATTTTCAAAATCTGTGATTCAGACAATGATGTAGAAATACACATAGCTCAGAAAACAAAAATACAATACTGAGTGGCTTATAAAAATACTCTCTCTCTCTCACACACACACACACACACAAGCATGAACTCAGATTAATGTACACACACCCATACAGACACTCTCACACATAAAGGCACACACATGCTTAAAGACTCTCAGAGACACACTGACTCTTACATACACCCTCACACACAGACACACACTCAATTCTATCTATACACTCTTGCTTTTAAATGAAGCTCGTTCATATCCTCATTCAACTCTATTTCACCATTTCAACGCAAACAGGATGAGCTTCAGAAAGCCTGGGATTGATTTTAATTTAAGGCACTGCCATTCACTGGGCATTTTATAGATCAACACACTCTGATAAGATCCATCCTGCATGCTCTGAAAACTGCAAAAGCTGAGGGCATTTTTGCACTTGCACTTTTTTCCAGACATGAGACAATCTCCGGTGAGAGTTCAGTACATTTAATCAAGTGTGAAACCAAACCAATCTCACTGGTCTGGGGTTGGCTTTAAGTTCACTGGGGTGCAGAGTGCACCGTGTGTGTCAGAGTGATCCTCTTCCGACACTGTGCATCCAGTAACGTGATTGGGCAAACGTGTCACATAACTTCCTGTTTCAAGTTTCAAACTGACAGGGAACTAATAAGAGCAAATCATTTCTATTTAAATCACAGCACTTTCATATAAATTCTTAAATATGACTGATCATCAAACGTTCATTAATATCTTCATACCACAGCGGGGCTGAATGCTTGATTCTGATTGGTTAGAAGGTGTGTATTATTTTCGCACAACAGAACATGGTAGTTCTGGCTGGAACATGAACGATAAGTTAATGTTAATATGTTAATAAGTTAATAAGTTATTGTTTCTATAGTAACAGCTCATACACAGGGATTTGTACAGCGGACGCTCCAAATAATCTATGACCAATAAAAACAGATTTAACAAACAGGTTGTTGTTTAACAAAGTAATTCTTAGAATTGTCAATGTGGTGAAGTTTTTTGTCAGGAGACATTTATTTAACATTTTTGGAAGGAGTAGCACTCTCAGTCTCGGTTATGCTTAAAATGACAGGCTGTGCTTTTTGTGTGTGTGTGTGTGTGTGTGTGTGAATGAGTGTGTGAGAGAGAGAGAGAGAATGAGAGAGAGAGAGAGAGAGAGTTAGAGAGAGAGAAAGGCTGGTGAAGAATGACTTTATCACAGCTATAACGTTGGTGAGAACAGGAACTAACTTATCTCTCGGACTTTCCACAACATTAAATCTAACTATAAACTGTTACATTGCACGATTCATTAATAAACTAAACATTGTAACTGTGGGCAATTCGCTGTTGTGTAAGCAGAATACACACAACACACCATGCTGTTATATGAAAGTAATGCACTTAAGGAGGTTCAGGAGGGTTTATATGGTGAAGTTTTCTGTGAGGAGATGTTTATGTAATATATTTGGAAGGAGTCAGCGCTTTATAACAGGAAGATTTAAAGCTTTAAGTTTTCCACCACAGGAAAGTCCTCAGGACAGAAAATCTTCTCTGTAACACGAGGAGCTGCTTTTTCTGTCTTATTAATTTCAAGAAAGAAATACAAAAGTGAGGCTGGTGAGGAATCAACTGTTTATAGCTGCTATAACGCAAGTGATAAAAGGTAATATCTTGCCTTACGGACGTTCCACATCTTAAAACGCAACTATAAATGGATAAAAAGTATGTTGTGTCATATCAGCTGCAAATTGCTGTGGTATAAGAGGACTGTGGTATAACTTTGCTCCATGCTGAGCATAGTGTCATTGATTATTTCCCTGTAAATGCATGACACCAAGCCATCAGTCAAGCTGTTGATTGTTATCAGGACAAAGTAAAGAAACGCTAATTAATTAAATGATACTTCCATTATCCAAAATAAATCCTGATAAGGACAATCAACTGACGTTTGTATTGTCTGCTGGACTGCAATAAGCACACACACAGCAGAAGTGATGTATAGAAATACACAACTGATCTGCATTTCAGTTCAAAAGGAATTTGTCTGGGTGAAACAAAACCTTGGTATGGACTCAGGCTGAGTTTGAAGACACCCTACATTTCATTTTAGTTTCGCTTTCCTCTGTGTTTTTAGACAAATTATAGTATTTTTTCCATTTAACAGCATTCCTTATTCCTTAAACACACACACAGGTACCTTGTATTTGCCCTGGTCACAGCCGCACAGCGTGCTCTCCATGGTGTAGCTGCGCTGGACGCCGATCTCCTTCCACACCACCACTCGCGCCGTCGACTCTTTAGAGCGCTCCACCACGAAGCTGCAGCTGGACAAGCTAAAGGCTGGAGCCAGCTGAGACAGCAGCTTAGGGAGAGTCTAACACACATACAAACACACGTAACAATAGTATGATACCAGTCTTCCGATGCCACTGTGGACGTGAGGACAGCTGTAAAGTGTAAATGTGTAGAAGGTGATGCTAGCTCAGTGGATACAAACGATCTGAAATTAACCATTTTGCCTTATTAGCTGCAGTCAGATTTTGCACAATTCATATTTACTAATCACAAGACCCAAAAATCTTATTTGTCCATAAGTAAAGCAACTTTTTCCTGCCTCCTATCAGCCTCTGATGTTTGACTACATCACTGTGCAAACTTGATACTTGAAGACATTTTCATGATATATAATTTTATATAATACATATACACATACATACATATCTATATAAGTGTATCAATATATTGCAATGTTAATATCATATCATCTTATTGCCCAGACCTACATTTGTGTGTTCTGTGCTTTTCTTGGGCAGAAAAAAAAAATTATGTCATAAATGTGTTATATACATGTGATTAAATATATGTGAGATGTTTAATACCAAAATATTAATAAAAAAATAGGCTCCTGACTGGCACAAGAGGAAAGCATTCTTTTCTCCCTTCAGTTCAAGAGAAAAAAAAAACCACAAGCTCAAGAGACAAGCAGGAGATTGTGAGTTTGGTATCCTTCTGATGACACCGGAGCCATCTGTGGCCAAGAAACAAAACAGCAAAACTGGCTGTGCACTCTCCATAGTATTTCTCTGCTGTCAATCACAGCGACACTAGCCAATCACAGGCATCCTTGAGCCCATGTATGCAGAAGAGGGCAGATAGCACTTTCCTTCGAGTGCTTTCCTTCAATTTTGTACAATGTCAAAATTTTATGGCTTAGTATCAAAATATCAAATAGATATTGTGTGTGTGTGTGTGTGTGTGTGTGTGTGTGTGTATCTGTGTGTTTGTTACCCTGTATCCCAGATCCTCCTGCAGGTCACAGGAGCTGGCACTGACGTTGGTCTGCCACACCGTCTCCTTTACGCTGCAGCCGTACATGAACACATTCTTCTTCCTTGAGTGGCCATGGTAGTCACAGAATACCTACACACACACACACACACACACACACACACACACACACACACACAATGTGTAACATATCACTGACACTGACTAAAGCACATATATACACATACAAAGCCTCACATACACTCATACTGTATTAAAAAACAACTGCATTCCAGTGAGTAATCACTGAGAGAGTTACACACACACACACACACACACACACACAAAACAAAATCACGCTGTGCCTCACCAGTGGTGCTCTTCCGATAGCGCTGAGGTACTGCAGCAGACTCTTGGTGTGGTAGATGGTGGGGTGAAGCTCCGCACTGGGGTTCTGCCACTGTCTGTTCAGATCCTCGCCGCTCAGAGAGCATCTGTGACTACACACAGAAACAGAGAGAATTAGTAAGGAAATAACTGCAATTACAGGAAAATAATCAACTTCTATAGCCTGTTTTATCATCTTAATACCACAGCAATTTGCCAACACTTAAATTATTATTTTATTTAATTTAATTTATTAAAGAACAACATATCATACATTTTATCTGTTTATTTAATGTCGTGGAACACCACCCCGTTATTGATTATTTTATGTTTTATTCCTTAACATCTACATAACATCACAGTGAAGATCAAAAGAGGTTCAGTTTTGATCTGTTTAGTGAAACGGAATCATTAGATCATTTTTGAGATATGAATTTTAAAATTCATGACTGGTTGAATTATATATTTAATCATTTAAATTATCCAATATACTGGTTAGATACATGTGTTCCAGTTTCTGCTGATTGAAATATGTAAGCTTTTATCTGTGATTGGTTAACCTTAGATATGAATATAAAACTGGATATTTTTATGTTTCCCCCTCTGTACACAGTTGTTTGTTCTGTTCTTCTTTTTTTCTTTTGGTTCTTGTGCTAATGACAGATGATGAACACCAGATGACATTCTTCAACTTTTAAGAAATATGATCACAAAATTAGGGAAATAAACTTCAAATAATGAGTCAAACATGAGCGTAAACACAAGCCACCAAACTATACAAACAACCTCTCTGCCTAAAAAAAAAAGGAAAAAGAAAAAAGACAAACAGAAAAGAAAATTCCAGTAATACACAACTGGATTTGAAAGTCCACACCTTCCAGATGTCATTCTTTGTTATGCTGTAGACTTGTGTTGTGAATCTATTTGAATAAAAGTAATATTATTTGTGCTGAGCTACAGCAACAGGGACAAAACTACTCCAGACTATACCGATATGCTGTGGAGTAAGATAAAGAATAAAGCTGCATAAAACATTAAGGCATCTCATACACCAAAGTGCTGAATATATCGATTACTTAAGAGCGAAAATCTGTATTGTCAGGAAAATACAGAACATTTAAAGAAATACAGGAACTGACCAAACTGTATAATGAGTGAACGACTTCTGACTGACTTTATTTATGTGTGTGTGTGTGTGTGTGTGTGTGTGTATACATACTTGCCATTGATGACTCCATCTGGGTTGAGCATAGGGATGATTTTGAAGATGTAGCTCTCTCGAAGGCTCTGTGCCAGAGGGCTGGAGCTCATCAGGAATTCCAGTGTGCCCTTCATCACCCAGCTGGCGTTAGTCTCTCCGGGGTGAACGCGTGCCGAGAGGAACATCAGCGGCCGATTCTCTGCACACACCACAGCCATCAAGTTCACGTTTTGATTACAGGAATCAGTGTTTGGCTTCGTTCACAGCAGCTTGTGCAGCATGTACATTTTTAGGCTAATTTTTAGGGAAAGGTTTCAATTGCAGTAGAAGTTATATTTGAAAATTATTATGCATTCATTGCTGAAAGACTCTAGGACTGATGGTACTCAGTGTGTGTGTGTGTGATTGGGGTGTTTTTAGATCTTGGAAGAACAGGAATATCTGACAGTTTTGACCTTGTAGACACATTTCGCTGGTCCCCACGAGGTAAACTGTGTTTTGTACAAAAACTGCAGCTTTTATTTATTTATTTTTTATTTTATTTTTGTTTCCTTTTGTAGCATAGCATGAATTAGCTGGATTAATAATTATGTCATTCGAAAGGTCCTTACAAGGATAATAAGACAAACGTGTGTGTGTGTGTGTGTGTGTGTGTGTGTGTGTGTGTGTGTGTGTGTATGAGACATACTGAATTGGCAGATGTGGTCGTTGCTGGAGGACTCTGGCATGGCTGTGATGGTCAGCAGAGGGCAGTCGTTTCCTCCGAGCGTCTTGCAAAGCTGCTGCTGTCTGTAGTAGATGTGAGGAGTGCACAGAGCGCGCAGCTTCTGGAGATGCATCTGACACACACCAACAGCACACATCACATCACATTACATCACATCACATCAGACTCAGTCTCACACACTGAATTCCCTTCACAGACTGAAGGCCAGGAGGTTAAGCTGATACCTTCAGGGTCGAGTAGGTGTATGGGTAATGATAGGCAAAGTAACAGACGTCGTCCTTGTGATGAAAAGTCACAGTAAAGGTGATGGTGTAATAGGATTTGCCCTTCTGACCACCGGCTGCAATGGCACTCCGTGAGAAATGGTTCCTGTTTAGACAGGAAATAGATTATAATATTGAGATATTGTCATAAATTGTGTCCTGTTACACAGTGCAGCATTAATACTTTGGCTATGATAACAAATGAAAAAGTTTTTTCACTTTCAGAAAACCCAGACACAGGAAATGGCACTTTGTAAGCAGGGAGAATCAGAAGAAAAATGCCTCTACAAACACACACATGGAAAGCCTGGTAGATTGTATCTAGTGTATAGTGAGCTCAGTCCTGCGTGACCTTATTGCTCTTTTCTCCACTTCGATCTTACAAGCCGAGGTCGACAAATTAAGCTTTTGTCTTTTGCAAGTCCTCACCTACACTTGTGCAAGTTTTATGTGAGAAGCCGAAAAAAAAGAAAAAGGACCGTAACTCTCTCGGTGGACATTTTACAGGTTCCTGTCATTATCTTCATATTTACAGTCAGTGATTTCACACTGAAAAAGAGCTTAATACTTACAGATCTACAAAATCCACTCTATATATTATATAAAGAATAAAACTCGGGAGAGCTGTTATAGGAAAGTAATTAATGACGAAGTGGTGTGATGCAGCCCAATGTGAAGTGAAGTTACTGTTACCAGCCCAAAGAAATGTTTTATTCCTCTTACACCACAGCAACGTACTTTCTTTTCAGCATCTCGAATCGACAAAAACGCAGCTTGTTCTGTTTCCGAGAAAGCACAACCTCCTCTTTCCTGGAAGACTTTCCCATAGTGGAAAACCGTTACAAAATAAATCGCTGGCACTGGAGACTATTTCGCATCTCCTTAGAGTTCATATAAATAAACACTTTTACCAATCAGATTTGAGGATTAATCAGTGCTGTGGTACAAATATAAATAGTAACTTACAGTTTGTGTTTGAGATTTACAAATAATAAGTCACAATAATAAAACTTCCTCAACTCTTTTGTCCATTCTCCATAAACGTCCAATGGAAACTGACTGAAAGATTGAGTTGAATTCTGTCTAAAGATGGTGTGCATTTGGAATAAATCAGGACTTACTTGTAGTAGCAGATGTCAGATCCAGTACGAACCCAGCGAGGGCTGCCCCCGATCGCTTCCTGTACCGAGTACATGAGCACCTGCATGCCTGCAGCAGGAACACCCAGATCTTATAATCATACTAACATAAAGCCACGGACAGACTACTACACAATCAGTACAGATACACATACAAGATAATATGATGCCTGAAGAAAATCAGATTTTTCCCATAATTCATTCAAGTCATTCAACACTCTGTGCAGTAAATTTGTCGGTACCGTTTTTTTGTCTGTAGTGTTATACCTCAGTGCAAGCCTGAGGTCAGAGTGACATAGGGCTGCTTTCACACTTTCACAAGCTTGAGGTCAGAGTGACATAAGACATAGGGCTGCTTTCACATTTTTTTCTTTTTCTTGTTTTTTACAGAAAAAGCTCTGGCCGTAGCTCACCGTAGTTGAACTGGCTGTTGGATTTTTCACAGTTGATGATGTTGAAGCGATACGGTACCCCCACACGCATGCCGCTCACCTCAAAGTAGAACCACTGATGATAATGGTTGCTGTTGATGTCTGAGTTTAGCACCAAGTCATACTCAAACCTAAAGAGCACAGAAAATTATATTTTAAAGCTAAATAATATCCCATGCAGTGCATGTGAGGTGGTTCTTTAAACTGAAATAAACAGTAGCAACACATGATTTAATAATGTCCAGGCTATTATTGCTCATGAAAGCTTCCCTACAGACTAAATTTCTGTTTAAAGAAGCATACTGTGTGATGGGAAACCAATACATCCAAATAAACTGTGCTCTTAAAGCAAATCTTGCTTACTTTCTGACTTGAATTGCTTTGCGCAAGTTCCCCGATTCGAACTGCGAGTTGAACTTCAGAGACTCGCCGTCATCAATTAACGGACAGCTAAAAAATAACAGAGAGATTTTTTTTTAATAGACAGCACTGAGTGCTTCTTTGATTTTAAGGAATTATTAAACATATTAGGATAAACTGTTACAGCGTTAACCACTGACCTCTGCAGGTCAAGATCATACACAACTTTATCCATGATATCACTGGGGTGAATGAGCCTCTCGATATCCTGGAAGATTTTCGCCCTGTTGGGAAAAACATTTAGAATGTACTACAATCATTATATTTTATAATAACTCTAAATTTTAAATGAATATTTAATATATAAAATTGTTACTGCAATAGTTACTTTTGCAGTATGAGGAAGCTTAAAATGTTACTGAACACATGACAGGCAGGTGTTATTGCATCATAAAATATAAAGGCCAATCATCTTCCAATATGCAAATATAAGTCATAGAAATTACAGGAGAGTAATAAAATGCCACCTCTGCAACCTTGTTATTACACTGGTGAAGGGGTGGGGCATGTAGGATTAAGGGCGTGTCTAATTTGCATATTTATAGAATCTGAGTTCCTTGATGAGGATAAAAGTGTAGATGTTTCTGTTTCTTTTTTGGTATTTAATAACTGTCTTTGTGGAACTGTCACATCAGGGACTTAACTATTCAACATAGAAACTATGTTGTATACTAGCTATGTTATCTAGCTGTTGTTACGGGACAACGTGTGTTAGATAATTATATATCCGGAAAATACAAATTTGGTAGCTTTTCTGCCAGTTTAAGTGGAATCAGCAGTTCAGCAGGAAGTACATAAAGTGCTCACCTCTGTACGCCATAAACCCTCTCGAGAATGTGCTCACGAATGCTGGGTGCCACGTGACCAAAATAATCCGGGTACGCCACCTCAGTGTACCCAGGCACAGAGAACGTTCCTTTCACCATCTCCAGGTACAGATCGGGGTCATGCAGAGGCAGAAGGGCGGCGGTATCGGGCACCTCAAGCTCCGCCTGCTCTCCGCCCTCTTCCTGAAGCCCTGCCTCCACACAGCTTCCTCCATTCACCGGATCAGAGGTGTCGAGAAGCAGCCGGCTCAGACCGTGTACCAGCTCCCGATCCGGAGCTTTGGAGATTGAGATGCTGTCCAGATCCACTGGTTTTTCTCCCTCGTTCTGGTGTGAGGATTTGTTTCTGGGTTTGGTCTGAGCTGTGGGGATGACTATTGAGTGTTTTTGGTGCTTTGGAGCTTCGGGAGTGGGAGGGCATGTGGATTTGTTAGTCTCAAAATCATAGTCCTGAAAGAGAGGGCATCCAAGGTGAATCCAAGGCTAGCAGCAGTACGTCATGGTGAATGTTCCTTTTTAACACCCGGAGGGGTTTCAACACTTCTGAAGGAGAGCAATTCAATAAAGAAGTGCATATGATATCTATTAAATAGCTCTCATGCAGTTATATCTGCAGTTCCCATCATACCGGGTGCAGTTTACCAAGGAGTCATGTTTGAAAAAAACTAACAAGTGATGTTATAACACAGTTCCATTCAACACGACTGACTCGACTGTGGAATTTCAAAGGCATATGGGGCTTTTAAAGATAGACTCAGCATTTTAGTGGAAGTTAGCTGACGCTAGCTGTGTTAGAACTCAAAATCCAAACTAATACAGTGTTCCCCTTCAAAGCTACACCCCAAAACACACGCACAGCCGCGCCTACGCTAGATGACTTAAATGTTAGTGCTTTCTGAAATGACAAGCAACAGGTGCTTTCTGAAATGACAAGCAACAGGACTGACAAGCAAGTAGGCATGTTGCCTCATCCTGATTGCTTGGATGTTGGTGGTTCACGTCATTTGTTTCTTTTCTCTCTACATATCTATTTCTGTGACAGTGAGCTCCAAAATTATTGGCACTCGTGGTTAAGACAGGTTAAAAAAAGTCTTTCTGATTAATCTCACACTGAAAATATGAGAAATCGGAGCTTTAATTGACATAATTTTATTCTAAAAATGTATTTTTCAAAAATTCTCCATATAATTGATATTGAAAATATTCATTTTATATATATATATACATACATATATATATATATATATATATATATATACACACACACACACACACATACACACACACTGTATATATTTTAACAAAACCTGTAAATATTAAATATATAAATATTCCCTATTATATTTGACTTTTTTAACTTCATCTGAGGTCTGAGGAACTCCTAAGCAGTCATTCACTTCTAAGCAGTTTCATATGTGAAATATTCAAATATGAGGTGACACACAGACTCCAAATTCCCTTCCCTCATTCATCAAGAAGATCAGAGAGCACACAAAATTAATCGAAAAGGTGTTCTGACTTAGAAGTGTGGTTTGTAACTTTCTAACCCTACAATAATCTATTAATTTTAAATCATTGCTTAGAAAAGTGTTGATTGGCCTTGTTTCAGGCTTCAGTTTACATTTTTCAGGCCCAGAAATGAGCTCCGCCCTCAGCTGAAGCAAAGTGGTTCAGCTCACTGGTTCAGGAAACTATGCCGCATATGAAGTTTGAAGGGTGTGGAAGAGGCAGTTAGGGCAAAGAGGAAGCAGGAGAAGGCTCCTAATCCCATCTTTCCTATAATCGCTAACCTAAGCTTTAACATCTACACCAAATAGTGAACTAACGGCAAATCCCTACCTGAAAATCCTCAGAAAATTCCGGAAAGAAACGCTCGAAAGGTCTGAGTTCATCAAATAGGCGAATGGGTATCTGTCTGGGTCGCAGTTTGTTGAGATCAGTCTCGATGTCATCATTCTGCAATGAAATACCATTGGTTTTTATTTAGTTTCATTTAGCAATTCACAATTTCTGATATAAATTCGCACCTAGCACAGAACATTTTGTGATATCATTAGCATCATTACGCATGTAAGGTCACTATGTCACTTTCCAACTTGTGTTTTGTGATGTAACATAAGATTCCTGTATTAAAGACGAAGAAGTGACCTTTGACTTGTGGTCCTTCTCATCCTCCTCATTCTCTGTGTCGACCTCTGTGTCCTCGTTATCATCACTCTCATCTACAACGTCATCCACTGCAACAGACAAGATATCGGTCTACCACATGCTCACATTCAACTGTAGCGTAACGTGATATAGGACACTCTATTAAGGCACATACACTCTATTAACATTAGTTTGACACAATATACAGATATATTTCTTTTTATTTACTATTTTCCTGTATGCTTCTGCTGCGTGTGTATATTATGCACTTTACCCCCCGGGGGTTGACTGTAGAGTTGAGCTACGGGTCCGCTGGCTGGAACGTGTGGTAGTGGGTAATGAAAGACACTCTTAATGGTGGGCAGAGGCAAGCGGTTCTTTGGAAAGCACTTTCTCATGATCAGGCTGGAAATGTTGACCAGAGGATCCAAAGTCCTAACAGGCAAACACTCCTGATCAACAGAGACAGAATAATGCAAAACATTGCACAACATATTAGAGAGGCATTCATAAAATCTTAGGTATATCTCATATAAACACTGTAATATACAAGGAATAAAACACTTGGGGGTGTGCTGTTATAGGAAAACAATCAATGACGAGCTGGTGTGATGTGGGTCAGCGCAAAGCTGAGTTACTGTTAACAACCAGAAGCTGATTATTTTCCAATAAAAGCACATCCTGAAGTGTTTTATTCCTCTTATACAACAGCACTGCTTAATTCTCAAGTCAGGTGTTGATTAATGTTCTATAACAGAGCTAAACTGTTTTACTGACGTTCCACAACATTAAATGTAGCTATAAATGGATAAAAAAAATGCAACGTCAAAAATGGCTGAGGTATAAGGTGAATTAAACACTTCAGGACGTGCAGGTTTGGAAAATAACCATCTTCAGGATGATGAGTGTAGTTTCGCATTGCATCAGGCTGCATCACTTCACCCTGTCGTTGATTAGTTTCTTACAACAGCATGCCATGTTGTTTTTTTTAATTGTTACACCACTAAAATGGAGACTTTTTATATTCCACACATTTGTAAAAGCATTCACAAACTTTCCTTTCCCCCCATTTTTAAGCATCGGAGAAGTCTACAGAAGCATGTTTAGAATTAGAAAATGCTCCTGGCGATATAAGAATCCATCCATGTAGACTACAATCGATTGAGGTAAGACGTTATTTCCTCACAGTAGAGGTGTTGTAGAGAATCCTCATGCCATCTGCGTCGATGAAGGCCTTCCTGCCCAGCTTGATGTTGGTGAGATTTTTGATGCAACCCAGAATGCTCTTGCGAATGAGCACGTGTCTGTGGCGCGTGTCATTGTGGTGCCAGTCCTGATAGATGGCGAGCAGAGCTGGCACATGTCCCCTGTCTACCGCCCGCCGGGCATTCATCTCTGATAAACAAAAAGGACTGACACTGTGAGATTCTCAAGTATGTAAACATACAATAAACACACATCACATGACATAAACCGTTCCTAGTTTAAGGTAGTACGAATTTACAGCAGGGAAATAACCAAAAGGTATTAACTAATGACTAATTTACTGAATGGAGCAAATACCACAGTATTCATGATTCTACAAATGAAGATGAAGTCTTACTTGATTTCAGCAATGCTGCCAAAGTATCAAGTGCCACTCTATGGTAAAAAAAAAAAGTGACAAATATCATCTTCAACGTGTGAGATCTACATCACATGCGTTTTGCAATCAGTACTGCTCTTGCTGTGCTTTATTTAGCACAAGAAGACGGTGTGTTTATTTAGACTTCAAACGTGAAGAAACCCTGAGTCATACATACTTCAGCAGAGTGGTGTTCTTCTTGCTGTAGGGTCCGATGACTTTGAACATCATCTCCACGATGCCGCTCTTTCCCAGAGACACGGCGTTCACTGCTGCTGACAGAAATAAGAACGCTTCTGAGTAACGGTTCATATCAAACATTAGAGTGACAAATATAACAGCTGTATGTGCAGTATATCTTTCTTTAATGTATTTATTCATATGTGAACTAAGTAACAAATGATTCTAAATTACATTCATCTAGAAACCAAAATCTATAGATATTATACGGAAAATAGGGCTGCAAGAATATGAACATTTTAATCACTGATGATAATTTTATAGGGTAAAAAACCTGATTATAACGGTGCATGATATAATTTCATATTGTCAGCAGTTAAACAGAAATCATACAGCTAGGGAGGTGTACTGAAGGCTTTAGGTCACAGCGCTGTTGAATTCTTCCCTCTGATTGGTCAGAAGGTGTTGATTAATTTTCTATAAGAGCAGCTCTGACACTAGGCTCGGCTCAAGGTAAATCCCAAGTTTATTTCTATTACTGTACGTTATCGTTTCTATAGTAACACCTAGCACAGTGACTTGTATGGTGGACACTCCATATAAAAGGATTAAAATGTGTCGAATTGTTGATATGGTGACGTTTTCTGTGACGAGGCATTTAGGTATTTAGTCTTCCGTGTTTCTGACACGGAAAAGTCTTGCATTTTTTTTTGTCTCTTTTAGAGAGAGAGAAAAAAAAAGAGAGGCTGGTGAGGGAATGACTGTGTATAGCTGCTATAACGCAAGTGATAACAGGAACGAATTGGTTTTGCAAACATTCCACAATGTAACATTTGTGTTTTTGCAATCAGCTTCATACAGATGTATAGCAGAAAATATGTTGGTGTGTTAGTTCATAAAATATGGCAAATGTGGTGCAAAATTGATCACGCCAATATCATCCCAATACCCCTCCATCTCAGAGCAGTGCGTCGCTGACCAGTCTGTTCATACAAATACACACTCATGCTCCATTTTGGGGGAAAAAAAAACCCCACAAAGTTTTTGACGTAACTTCCCGCATAAACGCTGTTTCAATTTATCAATTTTTAGAATTTTACCACAATGCTATATAGTACATATCCTATATATAATACATAATACATGGCTACATAAATGTCTATATAATACTATACTATATATAATCCTATATAATACATAGCTTTTGTTGCTGATGACCTACAACTTTATAAGACAGAGGTCGTATTTCGGCATATTACGTTGCTGAAACTTGGCTAGTCTTTTAAACGCTCTTACGCTTTCTTGTACTCACAGTTGCTGGCGTAGACGCGGAGCACCTGTAAACACGGCAGCAGCAGTTTGTAATTCTGCAGGTTTTGTTTCAGCAGATTTACAGTCACATTCAGAGCCCCGTTCAGCCGTGCTTTAATTCCAAACTTCCTGTCTGCAGAGAGAGTCAGGCAAGATGTGCTGACGTCTCATCACTCAGTGTCAGGCATTTCGTAATACTTCTATATAAACATGCTGACACTTTACACAAGTCTGTTTCTTACCTTTAGGCCCTACTTTGGCCAGCAGAGAGTGGATCTGCAGCATGAGCTCTTCACTGGGAGACGTCTCTCTGCCTGAGCTGATCAGTAACTGCAGGAGGATGCCGGTTCCTCCTTTAGATACAAACACTCCAATCCTGCGGCCGCCACCTACACAACCAGACACACAACACGTTAAAAGTTAAGTGCTGATAAGTTCGTGTTTCCTTTGTATGCTCATTTCTTTTCCACACACACACACACACAAAAATCTTTTTAATAAGTCGCATTTTTTGTTAGAGGCTTTGATTTGATCTTTTCTGGTCATTTGCAGTAAACATATTTTGGCTTCATTTTATTCATTTTATTTTGAATCAATGCAGTTTTGTGAATTTCCTGGATGAGATTAAAAGCAACACAACAGACCAGTGAGAACCGAGCAGAGGACGCTTAACCAATAATTGTGTCCTCTTTTATCTGCTGTTTACAGCTATGCATACAAATTACACACAACACTCAAAGAAAGTGAGAGATGAAACAATTATGTAAAATCTAGTAAACTCACCCACAGTCAACAGCTCATTCAGAATCCCCAGGATGTTCAGAGTTGTCTGCAAATCCCTTGTGTTCTGTGGGGTTAAAGAAAGAAAGACAGAAAGACAGAAAGAAAGAAAGAAAGAAACAAAGAAAGACAGACAGAAAGAAAGAAACAAAGAAAGAAACAAAGAAAGTTATTGTTAACAATATTATTAACCACAACAACAAAAGTAATGTTGTTGCTATTATTAATTAATAACAGCAATAAACAACAATAATAATAATGCTATTGTTATTAATAATAACACCAACAATAGCAAAATTATTATTCTTATTATTCTTATTATTCTTATTATTATATACTAATTAGGATGCACTGTTTATTGACACTACCTGTTGCAGTGCATTGTGGGATTTTGTATGCACTGCACAGTACACTGTATGGTATATAAGGGGTATGTGTGTGTGTGTGTGTGTGTGTGTTTACTTTTTCTTTCTTTTCTTACTTTTTTAAGGGAGCTTACCTCTAGACACGAGAGAATGACCTCCATCCCACTCGAGCCTTTAGCCATGATCTCCTTATGCGTCTTCTCTGAAACACAGCAGCAGGAAAAACTTTAGCTCTGATTGTTTCTTAGTTACTAATCCGATTAAACACAACATTCAGCAGTGTATAACAGCGATGGTGCAACGACCAGACCCCCTGAGCCAGTATCTCAAGCAGTCCTGCACTTATGTGGCTATCTGATACTTTAGTGCAATTTTTTCTGATATTTATTTGGAAATAAACTTGATTACCAAGTGGGAGAACATTTGACCGAGGCCGGAAACATTCTTCCTATGCTGGACATTTCAAACATGTAATCAAGTTTCAGGCAGGAAAATATCTGCAGGGAGCAAGCTCTGAAACCCCAGTGTCCGGTTACTTCTGACGATCACCTTTCTCAAACATCTGAGCCATTTTAATGAGCCAGTTCTCCAACACGAAGAGGAGAAAATAACTGGCCTTACAAACAATGATGTGAAGCAAGCAAGCAAACATTCTTTTCTTTCCCCAAGTTGGGCATTAAGATTCAAACATGTGCAAGAGTAAAACTCAAGTAACCTCACCACGAAGTCTGAGCAGAGGGTAAAGTGACTCATAACAGGGAAGTTGCAGAAGCAGAAGTTTAGCCGTGTTTACTTTTGATTTACACTCAGAGAGGAGTGTTTGGCGTGCGCTGACAGGGCTTGAAATAGAGCACAATGGAAACAAGCGACATTTTACTTCATCACATCTAAACAACGGGCAAAACATGCAAGTAGAAATGCCAAAACACCAAGTGTTACTAACCCTACGTCAAAGGATCTTCTCAAAAAAATCTTTGCAAAATATTAATTAATTAGAAATGCTATTACTAATTTGCATAATGAAAACAAACATCACATGAAGGCAGTTTATTTAGTTTATTATTCGCTCAAAGACGAAGAACAACCACAACACAAGTTGTATTGATATAGTGCCTTTCAGAGATCCAAGATTGCTTTACAAGCAATCATAACAATAATATCAAGTGCATTATGGGCATTCTGTATTACCCAGGATGCATTATTTTGATCAGGGTTACCAAATTTGTTAGTTAGTGGCTTTATGTTTTAAAAAGCCTGACTGAGTTGCACTTCACGAACCTGCGTTCCCAACGACCAATCACTGATCGCTATTTCTTCCCCAATGAACAAGCACTGATTACTACTGCTTTCCCAACAATCACTAATTACTATTGCTTACCCAATGAACAATCACTTATCACAATTGTTCCCAATGACTCATCACTGATCACCATTGTTCCCAATAACCACTCACTAATCATTGTTGTTCGCCATCATTTCCCAACACCCAATCACTGATCGCCATCGTTTCCCAACACCCAATCACTGATCACCATCGTTTCCCAACACCCAATCACTGAGCACCATCGTTTCCCAACACCCAATCACTGATCTCCATCATTTCCCAACACCCAATCACTGATCACCATCGTTTCCCAACACCCAATCACTGATCACCATCGTTTCCCAACACCCAATCACTGATCTCCATCATTTCCCAACACCCAATCACTGATCGCCATCGTTTCCCAACACCCAATCACTGATCACCATCGTTTCCCAACACCCAATCACTGATCACCATCGTTTCCCAACACCCAATCACTGATCTCCATCATTTCCCAACACCCAATCACTGATCACCATCGTTTCCCAACACCCAATCACTGATCACCATCGTTTCCCAACACCCAATCACTGATCTCCATCATTTCCCAACACCCAATCACTGATCACCATCGTTTCCCAACACCCAATCACTGATCGCCATCGTTTCCCAACACCCAATCACTGATCGCCATCGTTTCCCAACACCCAATCACTGATCACCATCGTTTCCCAACACCCAATCACTGATCTCCATCATTTCCCAACACCCAATCACTGATCACCATCGTTTCCCAACACCCAATCACTGATCGCCATCGTTTCCCAACACCCAATCACTGATCACCATCGTTTCCCAACACCCAATCACTGATCGCCAATGACTTGTGTGATTTTCAAAACTCAGCACCTCGTCCTGTACGGTGCTGCTTTAAACTGTCAGTATATCATGTTACAAATAATAGAGTGCAAGCCGCTCGACAGAGAGTCTTGGCTAAAATGCACACATCATATACCTGTCTGCTGATTTACAGCTGTTAATAAAAGCGTGCTGCGCTACTCAAATAACCGGCGACACGACAGATTGCTGGTGAACAGGTTATGAGGTGCTTTTGGATGTGATTCAGTGAAGCACAGGATACACAGGAACAGACACATCTCATTCCTGAAGACACAGCGACGACAGAGTAACAGACACCGATATCATGCTAGTATTTCCAAACCATTCATTAAAGGTGTGAGATTTAGCACCTACATGCACCAATATGCAATCTTAATGCCTTAAGCCGTGTTGCCCAGTTTATAATGATCCTGTGCCTTAGCTATGCTATGTTTACTTTAGCTACTGTTCAAGTTAGCTAAATCAGTTTAAACTTTATTAGCAAATAGCAACTGTGTTCCTCAGATTAAATATTATGACGTGGTATTGTCACCAATTTGGAAGATTCCTCTGCAAAGCAAACACAATTCCTGATAGTTGCATTTATCAAACCATAGTAAAATATTTTACCTATTTTATATAGTGATATACAAGTATATATACAAGTACAAAGGAGGTTTAAATCTACTTCGAGAAGCACGTGAAAGGGCACAAGAATGACCTTACAAACTGTAAAACATTATATAAAGCAGGTGTGTTAAATATCTCACTGTTTATCTGATAACACAGTAAGTAGCAAATACTGTTCAAGCAGCTATGAAGAGAAACAGAGCAGTATAAAATCTGGGTTTCTTATTTTTAATTTCTAAACATTTTTGTGTTATTAGTAATTACCAGGGCTGCACAGAGGCTGAATGTGTCTGTCCCTCCATCTGCAACTGCTGTAGTCCATCTTTATCTTTCACACACACACTGTCATGTGCGGATACATATATGTTTGTCACACACATGCACACTTGACATATTATCTGCCGGTCTAACACTCACCCTCACAGTGCACGAAGCCCCTCCTACTGTTCTAACCCCTATGGTGAAAATAATGACAGAAATGCATGATGACAGGCAGCGCCTATGACGTTGGAGACAGAGTGTGACCGAGTCGGATACTGAGAGAGACAGGAGAAGGGAACAGGAGAGAAGAGAGCCTTTCAGTCCTTCACACTCTAGACAGTGGAAACATGAGGGATATGCTGGATACATTTACAGTGAGTCAGGCCAATGACTGAGGCATGTCAGAAAGTTCCCGGTGAGATTTCAGCAAAGAACCTACTGAGCAGGTTCAGCTTACTCACAAGATTATGTTCAGGGGTGGGATCATCTACCCATATACAGTAGCGTGAAAAAGTCTTAGGCACATGCAAAGAAATGCTGTTGAGCAAAGACACCTTCAAAAAATAATCAAATTAATGTTTCTAAACAAACAAACAAAAAAAAAATACTACGCAGATCAGTAACCAGTAAGAAATGAAACAAAGTCAATACTTGCTTTAAAAAAGCCTAGTAGTCTCAGGTACAATTAGTGCAGTTTTATAAGGAAATGAGCTGTAAGTGTTGCTGAGCATCTTGCAGAAGCAGCCACAGCTCTTCTGGAGACTTTGTCACACTTGCTTCTTAATTTTGCAGCAAAACCCAACAGCCTTCATTATGTTTTTTTGTCTGAAACATGGTGTCTTACGTAATCTGCTGCTTTCTTTACTGACATACAAACATTTTTCTGTAACATTTAATTGTGTGCTGGGAAACTAATGTTTGGAAATCTGAAATGTTCTTGTACTGACTCGACCATACAGAAGTCATAAAATAAAAATCCATAACAAAGTTTGTACTAAAAAAACAGGGTGTCTGTTTATTTTCTTAAATGTGATACTATTCCAGTACACATAATATCACATCCTCTAAAATGTGCTTAGAGATTTTTAAAATTTATTCAGAAGAAATGTACCAATAATATATCATGCTGAAATTCATGTAAAGACACTCCATTTGAGACCAGTAATAAATATATAAATATGACAATATTCATTAATTAATAGTATAGTCCCTTTAAAGTTGACAAAAAGAGTTTTTATTTGTTCACTCAGAGAACACTGAAAGAGACAGCAGCGAGACATTGAGACATTGCTTATCTCAAGGACTGAATTTTATATGGAAAAATAATCCGTAAGCAGATAAGTGCTTGGTAAGCTTATCATTCAAATGGAGTTCCATGGAGTAACTTTTGTGTTTTGTTCCTCACATGCATGTGTCTGGATCTGGTTATGAGAAGTGTGGAAAGTGTACAGGAGTGTGTGGACGCACTCACCTTGAGTCTGGATGAGGTGCAGGATTTTGCCGGTCACCTGTCTGATGGCCTCGCTGTCGGGGTGCAGAGTCTCTCCATTGAACCTCTCCAACTGCCCGAGTAACATCAGCACCCGGGAACTGCTGGGGATGCTGCACACACACACACACACACACACATTTAAAACTCATCCAAGGATTACAGTCAAGCTTTTTATGCTTTACTCTAGTTGCAGGTTTATGACTGGATTATGAATATTCATTTTAAAGTAATACTCAAGGAAAAGAATTCAACCTCACTCATATATATGACTGTGTAATTCCCACTAACAAGGAATTTGACACATTTCAACTACTACATCAAGAGGATTACTAAACAAAGGGTAGCCTAAGGGCCTCTCCTGCTGCAGTTGTTGAATTCAGTCAGTAAAACGTTTAAAATATGTGACCATTCATCCATCCATTTTCTGTACCATTTATCCTACACAGGATCGCAGGGAGCCTGGAGCCTATCCCAGGGGACACGGCGCACAAGGCAGGGGCCCATCACAGGGCACAATCACACACACACTCACTACAGACAATTTAGAAATGCCAATCAGCCTACAGCGCATGGGTTTGGACTGGGGGAGGAAACCTCTGAATCATGGGGAGAACATGCAAACTCCACGTGATAAAGCGCTCTCTAAAAAAAAACAGTTCCATCTCTGAAAGGATGAATTATACAAATTTATAGGTTCATTTACAAAAGAAATAGTTTTGATTGAAGATTTCCTGCAAAAATAGCTGTTGCACATAAACACTTACAGACTGCCCCAACAACTGCCCTTAAACCTTCGTTAGAGTATTTTCAAGTAACTGATTATAACGTTGTTTTCCTGTCAGATGTAGCCTAAATGTACATAAATGCAACACCAAAAAATATCATTTTATGAATTCCAAACGAACATTTCACTGTGTAAACCTGCAAATTGACTGCACTTCTCATGTGATATTTGTGAATTCACTGTGCACATTACATCGGATTTCGTGGATTTACAGATCACCATTTTACACGCAGAGTGTCACAGTTTCTAACTGCAAATAATAGACTTTTAATTTTGGCCCCGCCCCCTCAGCTATCTGGAACTGTCTGCTTAACTCCGCCCCCTCAGCACATTTCTATCACAATATCTCAGTCAAAACTCTCAAGCTGCAATTGTGCTTTGGTAGCATGATTTGTAAATGTGGGATATTCATTCATGAAAATCTAGTTAGTTCGGAAAAACGTGCGAATCCTACGAGACCTCCTGTGTTTGTGTAAATTTACGTGTAAGGAGACTCACCAATGTGAACATCGACTAATCGGCTTCAACTCGTACAACTGGCAACTTTTAATAATATACATTATTTTCTATTATTATTTTATGCACTTTTATATTATATTTAGTTTATTTATTTCAATTATGCGCACAAGTTTAAGGGAAATTTTCAAGTCATTTTATATTAATGATTTTGAAGAAATTAAAAACCAAAACAAATCCATGAATTAAAACAAATAAGACTCGCCATTCAATTAAGACAAAAGAAATGGCACCCTATAAGCTGAAGAAGAATTGCAGTACTGGAAGATTTAGCGCTTAGGTGGTGCTCTTTTACCATTTAGTCATCATTTTTTCCTTTTCAGGTCACTGTGTGTTTTGCCTTTTATGGAGTTTTGTGGGCGTCGCTAAATTTAAATCAACTGCTATGAAGGTGTTTGGTAATTAACAGCTTAACTAAGTAGCTTAGTTGAAAATTATAGCTGAACTAAGAAAGTTAGCATTACTGAAAGCTGGAGGGGAATTTTTAGTTTGGTTTGGCCTGCGAAAACACTTACACACACACACACACACACACACACACACACACATACCTTTACAAATGATTGATAAATGAGGTCCAATATGACTTGTGTTCTCAAAAACATTGTCAAAATAGTTTAGGATTCAAAGGTTCTACTAATGAAAGCTAGGTTACAAGAGGATTCACAAATCATAACGCTATAATTTAATTGTTGAATTTATGTACCATTAGTTTTGACAGGAATATAACTTTACAGGTTTCTATTCTTTTCTCAGTATGTAGTAATCTTACATGTTTGTTTGGTGAATCTCAAAAAACCCACTGAAGTATTCCTTTAAGATTAATGTTTAAGTCTGTGCCTGCATTGTTCCAAGGACACTGTGTTGGTGTGTGTGTGTGTGTGTGTGTGTGTGTGCGTGTTTGTGCGCGTGTTTGTGCATGTGTAAGATCACCAACCCTTTCTCCGTTGCCATTTTGGGTTTATTCATTGCTCGGCGCCCTCACGCAGGTCAAACAGACTGTGAAAGACAAAAGCAAAGCTGTTCACATATCACACACGTCCCTAAGCTATGAAAAGACAATGCAATGTTTACAGAAAGTATCACATGGCATCATTCATTACACTGGAGAAAACATTAATAGTAATTAAAAAAAAAAAAAATCACCACTACACCACTGTTTAACACATTTACACAAATCTGCACAACATTTCTAAGTTTCTAACATTTCTATAGTCAGTGACGGCTGTTTGTGATATTAAATAGGAGGACTAAAATCTAACGCCTATTGAAAGACCTTAACAATAAAACTGCTAGTGTTGAGCAATGCATTTTATCACAGGGTCTCATAGATGGCATGACAAGAATGATGTGGGGTAAACTATCACGCACGCGCACACACACACACACACACACACACACACACACACAAAGGCAGATAAGCAGCTGCATTCATGTTTTGTAATTCTGTAATGCCCTACTGGCTTCATGCTGCATTTCCTCCAAATATCAAACACAGTAAACAGAAAAGTTTTAACCCTTTCGTCCAAACCAGTAAACAGAAAACGTACAGTTCTGTCATCTGTCCTTTGTGTAGTTTTTTTTTTTTTGTTTACTTTTAAAGTTTACTTTTAAAGGCTTTTTTTTGGGTGGGGGAGACAGAGTCAATAATCCACCTCATTCACATTCATTACTAAATATTTTTAACTGAATTTACTTATCTAAAACTGTTAGAAGACGTTGTTTATGCATATGTTCATACGCCTGATCTGCGCTATGTAGTTTGCTAATGAATTCATTAGAAAAAAGATATCCTGTAAATAATCGTTATCTACCGTTAGCTAGAAATTGACTTGTTGCTTAGCCGATTATGTTAGCTATTAGTCTAACTACTAGTCTAATTAGCAAAGAATACAGGCTAACTTAAGTAAATATAGGCACATACTGTTAGCAAATTAGCTAAACTTACCTCAATGTGCTAAGAAGAGGCAAAGAGGACATTTTTACGAGTACTGAAACATTTTGTTGAGGTAGAGCAGGGGCGCTCATCCTCAAGTTCAACACTGCAGACTTGTTGCTTAGCCATATTCAAACACACACAGGTAGCTATAGCAGGGACATTCTAAAACGCTTAACGTGAAAAACGCTTAACGTGAAACTTTGTGTTGCATTCAGATTCTGGGCTCATCTGCTTGCCTGTATATAGTATGTTTTATTAATAAGATGTGTACTACATTTGGTCCTCCAAAATCACTGTCTCAGTCCATTAAGCCACATTAAGCGTTTTCTTTATAACATTTTTCTATGGAAGGAAAAAGCTTAACGTGAAACTTTGCACACTGCATTCAGATTCTGGGTTCATCTGCTTTCCTGTACATAGTATGTTTTATTAATTAGTTGTGTACTAAATTTGGGCTTTTAATATCACTGTCTTTTTCTTTTTAATGCTTAACATGAACATACTGTCTTTCCACTTGGATTACAGTGCTGTTGATAGCAGTAGATAGTGTTTATGACAAGAGAAATGTGAGAGAAAAATGGTTTTCCCTGGTCGTGGTTTCAGTACATTAAGCCACGGTAAGCGTTTTAGAACGTCCTCTATAGCGCTAACTACATTGTGTAGCATGAGAAGGTCACTGCAGATAAAGAAATGACACGATTATTGATAGTTTTTTCTTGTAAAGAGATTTGTAACGAGTACTTTGAAGGCCTAAATTGAAAATTAAGCCATAACAACTAATGTTTTCTTAGTATTCAATTTCATTAATACTCAAAACAGCAAAATAATACTTAAGTATAGTAACAGGGTACAATTTCTACGGAGCCCTATATATGACTTGCGGGTAAAAAAAAATATATTGTGGCCACAAATTAAGAACTCGTTCCCACAACTTATTAATATGTGAGCACATTTTATTAATTTGTTCCGTCGTTTTAGTTAAATCATGGCTATGTTTTATTCATTTGTTCCCTCATTTTAGGTAAATGCATTCAATGGAACGAATTAATAAAACGTGGCCATGATTTACCTAAAACGAGGGAATGAATTAATAAAACATGGTCACGCTATATTGTTTTTTTTTTTTTCTCATATGTTCGGCTTCGTAATTTCTCAAGTATTTGCTAACCTTGATAAAAATATCAGCTCAAATGGAGAGCGAATCTAGGGGGCGTGTCACTCTGTGTAATCACGTGACTCGACTGTCACTGATTGGCTGCATGAATGTACAGTCTGGGCTAGAAAGAAATCAGCCCCAGCCTTGATTCTTGCTTCTTCGTATGATTCTGTGTATTTTTCATATGATTATTGGTGGCAGTTGGTTCCACAGGAATAAATGTTAACAGCAAATAATCCACAACATGAAACCTTATACTGTTGTTGCTGTTTTTTTTTTTTTTTTTAATCTTTGAAAGACAGGAGTAGCTTAGCCAGCACATTTATACCATTATAATGGACGATACAGAATATCTAACCTTGTTTATCATTATTTAAACTACAGTTAATGTTTTATCCCCATGCACTGTCATTATGCAGCTAGCTAGAACAGCACTGAGGTCAGATTTTAAAAAAATACACTGTAATCACACTGTTCAGTAAAAGAAATTAAACCAATCTGCCACCTGACAACTGTCCTGTTCATACTGATCATCAGTTAGGCGTTATTTTATAAAATATAACAGCTAAGAAAGCTAATCTAATACAATACAGGATGATGTCACTTGCACCTGCCCTAGCGACTGGCTAAACGGCTAAGCACATAAAACACCACTAACACAGCAGCTGTCAAACTCTGCACAATAAACAACATGATTACAGAAAAGATCAAAATAAAACATATTTACCAACCTGCAATGTGTGTAAAAACTGCTCCATCAGAGCAGAAAACATCTCCTTTCTCAGTACTCCCCTAACCTGCTTAGTTGCAACGGTTTTATTTACTAGCAATCCATATTGATAGCCTGCCAGCTAGAGGCGACAGCCGTTGCGCAGATCTAAAGCCCATAAACACTAAGAACTACTCCAAAAAAATAGATTAAAGATCTACGGATAGCCACACACTTCCGTGTCATGTCTACGAACGATAAAATGTGTTGGCGGCTTTTGGGAAGTGTAGTAGATTCCGGGTTTTCTTTGCTTCCAAAAAAAGCGTAGCGTGAAAATTTATTACATGACACCACAGCAGGTGGTACTCATAAACACTACGGTGTTTATAAATACACACTCATTTTTTGAACACAGCGAAATGGGTGTTGCTGGTAATATTTTGAATAAGGTACAACTACGAATCCCAGAATGCAGTTCGGCAATGACAACATTCTCAAGCGCCGTGTGAAAGCGTTGATGAGTGGTCGCGACGGAGAGCAACAAAATTAGCAAGGTATATCATTTATTTACGCGGATAATAATGTTCATGTCAAGTAGAAAGTATTATTGTTTATATTTTTCTATCTGAGTATTAAGGATGTATTTGTAATTAATGGCGTTTGGTTGTTAGTCGTGTTAGCTCTCGTGCTAGCTTTAGCTCGAGCTAACGTTACTGAATGTCAGCTGCTCTGTAATAAAAATGAAAGGCGTTTCATTTCCTAAGGTTGCATTATCCATGGGGGTTCAGTCGTTTGTTTAAGTGAGGCTGCTGTTGTTGTGTTGTATGGATAGTAAATGAAAAGTAATATTTTAAGGAGAAATGATCTTACATGGGCTCTATCATTGCTTCAGACCATCATCAACATTATTATCATCATCATCATCATCATGTAGCTCTATATGTATTGTTTCTCTCATTTCTCTTACCTTCTGTAGTAAATCGGAGTTGGGTCACTATGATTTTAATTCTTCCTCATCTTAAGTAAAGCAGATCTAGTACAGCAGGTGCATAGATCCAAGATCCATGATTCACTGTTCATCAGTCATGCCCAGGGTTGTGTGTACCTAAAACTATTACTCAGGGTTTTTTCTTTTTCAGGGCATTTGCAAGTCTTGTTGTCAATTTCCTTTCTGGGACAATCAGACCACACATTGAACTTTCCAGTGTGACCAAATTTGGATGATTTCAGCTTTAGACCTGAGCTATTTAAAGACACTTTGCCTTGTTGCTGTACACTATTCAGATGACTTTGTGTAGAGGTTCGAGTGCAGAACCAGAGACCCAACGCTGGTTCTGTGTCAGTCCTAGATCAGATAAGGCAGATCAATAAAGATATATCTTAGGGGAAATTCAAGTTGAGACAGCAGCACACGTTGGAGGAGTAACATCAAGGAAAAGAAAAGAGTTTCCATAAATACCTATACAATAGAAATAATAGAAACAATAAAATAGATCTGTGTGTATGTACATATGCTACAGTTCTATTTCTATATGTACATGTGCAATATCCTTGGTTTGTGTGTTTGTGATCAGAGTCCACACCCTTCTCACAGCAAAATCCACCCTGAATGATGACCCTGAAAGCCGTATTCTCATGTATGGTGCTATGCAGTATCATATGCAGCTCTTGTCTCCTTTGGTTAATGTGAAGTTGTGTGTATTGTGTTTGCAGCTGTCTCCATGGTGATGAAGTCGTCGTGTGAGGAGGATGAAGGAGCCTGGGGTCTCGGGATCCCGGAGAAGATGAGGAACAACACCGACTGGGTGGACATCACTCAAGACTTCAAAGCATCCTGTAAAGGTGTGTGTGTGTGTGTGTGTGTGTGTTTGTTGGTGTTGAGTAAATAATCCAAAAAGAGGTTCAGGCTGACATTCTGTATGTCCAGAGTCCAGAGCAGTTTGCCAGTTCACACTTACATGTATTGGAAAATTGATCTCCTTGTTCTGTGTCTCGTATGAAAGCCGAACCGAGTTTTAGCAGTGTGTTGATCTTGGATGCAGCTGAAGTGGGTGTGATATGACTGACTCCCCGGGGACACACATTTCTCCCGGAATAGCTCTTTTTTCCACTGAGCGCTGAGAAACATTCAAATAGAAGATATATTACATAATGGAAAGTATACTTGTAAGAGCATGTAGCAGTTTGTAAACCGTGATTGCGTCCTGTGCACATTTTTTATAGAGGTGTCCAATCTTCTCCACAAACGGCCAGCGGATCCATCCATCCTTATCTTTCTGCATGATCTGAATGAGCTGGTTGAATACAGCCGCCCCCAAAAAGTATTTGGACACTTTAATGTTCTTTAAGTTACTTAACAAAATTTATAATAACATATTTGATTCAAAGAAAAACACACTTAGAACCTATCCCTTTATACTACACTATACACCACACTATACCATCTACACTACACTATCCTATGCTATAGTGCACTACACCACACTATAATATTCAAATTCACATCAAATTTTATTTGTCACATGCATAACCATACACAGTACAACTTGCAGTGAAATGCTTTATACAACTGTTCCGACATAAAATAAGAAAATATAGAAAAATATTAAATGTAAAGAAAAAATTAAATGTAAAGAAAAATATAAAGGAAAAATATGAAGGGATTTAAAAAAAAAATATATATATATATATATATATGGTGTATATTCTGTACTACACAATATGACAATATACTATGCACTACTACACAGTGCTATATTACATTATTCTACACTATGCTATACTACACTGTACTATATTACAATATGCTTATCCTATTAATACTATACAATACTATTCTATACTACACAATACAACACTATACTATATATTGTGTTAAACCATATTATACTACATTATGCTGTGCTTTACTACACTACATTTTACTGCACAATAATACTATGTACTACACTATACCATACTACTCCTAACTATGCATTACTACACTATACTGTTCTATGCGTTATTACACTACACTACACTATACTGCGCTATAACACTATATACTGCTCCAAAGTATGCATTACTACACTAAACTCTTCTGTTATACTACACTATACTGTATAGCACTATGTTGTACTATAGTTCTCCATTCCACACTATGCTGTACAATACTATACAGTGCTATACACCACTATACTGTACTACAGTACTCTATACTACACTGTACTCTACTAATCTAAAATATGCTATGCAATACTGAACTATGCTAAGCTATACTAAACACTACTAGTCATATGTACTACACTCTGCTATACAATGCTGAACTGTACTATGCTATATTACATTATACTATACTGTACTATACTATACACCACTGTATATATTATCATAATATACAGCTCTATACTACACTATACCATAGTACACTACATCTTCAGGGCAGAAATGTTTAGGATAAAGGAATCATAGGATAAAGGTGATCAGTCAGAAGAACTCTGCAGTGATTTGCAGTGACTCGTCCCTCCATAAGTAATGAGTATTAGAAAGAAAGTATTAACTAGTACCACTGTTGACACTTTATATAAATCCTTTTTCTCTCTCCACTCGTGCAGAACTTAAACTCGGCGAATTGCTTCATGACAAATTGTGAGTATCAGAAATGCTTCTCAGTAACATCTTATCCCACTGAGGTTAAACAGTTTCACTAGGTAACACTCTGTCGTATGTGAAATAGGCTTTCAGAGGCATTTGAACGCTCATTGTATTCGCAGGTTCGGTCTTTTCGAGGCGATGTCTGCCATTGAGATGATGGACCCGAAGATGGATGCTGGCATGATCGGGAACCAAGTGAACCGGAAAGTTCTTAACTTCGAGCAGGCTGTGAAGGTCCAGCATTAATATTCTTTCCTAAATACAGCTGCAATTTCTCTGAGACTGCTGCTCTTTCATTCATTACGCCTGGAATTGTTTCTCTGTGGGTAGGATGAGGCGATTAGAGTGAAGGATCTGACTTTGCCTGAGCTCATCGGCATCGTTGACACTTGCTTCTGCTGCTTGGTTCGTAAGCTTCATCATGTAGCACTCATTAACACATTATGGGATTTGTATATAGATTTACTTGATCATTACAGTCAAATATCTGTCTCTCATTAGATAACATGGCTGGAAGGTCACTCTCTGGCACAGACGGTTTTCACGTGTCTGTATGTCCACAACCCTGAGCTCATCCAGGATCCTGCCCTCAAAGCCTTCGCTCTTGGCATCCTCAAAGTGTGTGATATCGCCCGTGAGAAAGTCAACAAGGCTGCTGTGTTCGAGGAGGTGATGTGGTGACATCATTCACCCGTTCTGCTTTCTGGACAGTGTTCATTTGACTCCATGTGTGCATGTGTTTTAACAGCTGTGTTTATGTGCCACAGGAGGATTTCCAGGCCATGACGTACGGCTTCAAAATGGCCAACAACGTGACAGATCTGAGAGTGACAGGTATCACACACACTCCGAATGTATGACACTCTAGCCCTCAAATATAGGACACACCACCCCAACAAATGTAAGACATTTCAGCTCGGAAGTAGGGCAGTTCACCTTCCAGCATAATGCATTTCACTGCAAATATGAGCCTCAAATATGACATTTCAGCCCTGAGCGCAGGGCACTCTACCCCCAGTGTAGGACGCTATACTCTTAAACATAGGTAGGCACCTCACTCTCTGAAGCCCCTGAATGCAGGGTGACTAGGTCATAAGTAACTTCACATCCTGGCTGTAGGGCACTTCACACCCGCACTGTAGGGCACTTCATCCCCCAAACATAGGGAACCTCAATGCCTTAATGTAGCATACTTTAGGCTCTGAATGTAGGACACTTCTGCATCTGAAGATCAGAGATTAGGGCCTAAAGTGTGGGACACACCCTCCCCTCAAATGTAAAAAATTTAACTCCTAGGACACCGTTCTCCCTCCACCAAGTAAGACAGTTTTACCCTTTAAAATTAGGACATTAAAATTAATATTTTCCTTTGCCAATACAGGACCCTTTAATAAGACATAGAGTCACTTTGGACATAGTAAACCTGACCATGCAAATAGGGGACATTTCAGATCTGAACCTAGTACACATTACCTACCATGTTTGTGTTTGTTCACTGCAGGAATGCTGAAGGATGTAGAGGATGAACTGCAGAGGAAAGTGAAGGTGCGATATAAAGCCCAACTGACAGGATGAATAGAAACAATACACAGCTTCTTGCATTAGTGATGAACTAACAGGTTTCTCACATTTCCTCTCCCTCTCGGTTTCTCAGAGCACACGGAGTCGACAGGGTGAGCAGCGGGACCCTGAGGTGGAGCTCGATGTAAGACTGACAGTCAGATAATCCAGTTACCAGCAGTTGTACTAGTGCTACTGTTACCTATTGAACACATGTGTCTCTGTGCAGCATCAGCAGTGCCTGGCCTTGTTCAGCAGGATCAAATTCACTCGCCTCCTACTGACAGCTCTCATCTCCTTCACCAAGAAAGAGGTCTGAAATGCACCATATGTATTTTCTGTATAATTAGGACAGGATGAGATTTCCAGACATGTGCTTGTTTACTAATGTTGCCAGAGGACATCTATAGTAATTACTATCAGTTCACACAGGATAAATGATTCTGTATAAATCACACAATGGTCATCGCAGTGTGCGCATGGTTGTCACACTAAAAATTCCATACTTCCCACGTGAACACCTCATTTTATTACAAACTGATGGTTTTTACCTGTATTATAACCGCTTATTGTAGCTTACTTCAAGTTGCGCCTCATAGTTAGTAGGTCACATGACCATATCATGTATGTAGACTATGTCTGTGCTAGAAACCCAGCAACGTCTCTAAAACCCCTGGAACTGTCCCTTCTGACAAGTTCTTTAAAAGCGTCATCTATATTTTATTGCTCTGAGTTTTAAACTCGGACTTGGTTTGGGTTCAGTGGTGGAGATGATAGAAAAGTGTGGTTCCTGAAGTGTGTTTTACCATATATTGGAATATTATCTATATTAGAGGTTTTTTTTTAAGGTATGTAGATGCAGATCGTTTTAAAAATAAATCACTGACATGACCGATTCAGACCGATTCAAAATCCAAGATATACTCTGGTAATAATTATATTGCCCCACCTCTCTATGCAAAGCTAATCCCCTCCGAATAGGGCTTTAAATAAAAACATCTGAGTAATAGGATGGATGGATGGATGGATTAATGAAGTTCCTATTTCAGACGAGTGCGGTGAGTGAAGCGCAGAAGCTGATGAGTCAGGCTGCAGACCTCCTTCCTGCGATACACTCCACCATTCAGTACGGCATTCAGTCACAGAACGACACCACGAAAGGAGGTATCTTACATACTCTTACTCATGCAACAGCATCCACAGCACACGCATTCGAGTCACAAGCCGCAGCATGTTCCTCTCTCTTTATCTCTCTCTCTCTCTCTCGCCCAGATCACCCGATCATGATGGGCTTTGAACCATTGGTAAACCAGCGCCTGCTCCCGCCCACTTTTCCCCGCTACGCCAAGATCATCAAGCGTGAGGAGATGGTCAATTACTTCACCAAACTCATCGAGCGCATCAAGACCGTGTGTGATGTCATCAATACCAGCAACCTGCACAGCATCCTGGTACTGAAGCTATTCAGAAACACATGGACTTTTAATGGATCATTATGAGCTGCTTTTAAGATTTATTTGTATGTGTGGTGTTTTTTTTTTTTTTTTCCCCAGGACTTCTTCTGTGAGTTTAGCGAGCAATCCCCTTGTGTACTCTCCAGATCTTTATTACAGGTATGCAGTAAAACTCATGCAAGTGACACTAGAACTTGATCCACATTGAACAAATATGAGCTGTTTGTAATAATTGAGTTGTTGTTTTGATTTTATTTGGTAGACTACATTTCTGATCGACAATAAGAAAGTGTTTGGGACTCACCTGATGCAGGACATGATCAAAGATGCTCTCCGCTATTTTGTCAGCCCCCCTGTTCTGTCCTCAAAGTGAGTGTGTATATTATTAAAGCAATACTCGGCAAAAAAATATATATATATATCAGATCAACATTAGTTTTCCCTTACTCAGAATACTGTTGATGTGTGTTGTTAACTGATGTTTATGCTCTCAGGTGCAGTCTGTACAATAACCACCAGGCCAAAGACTACATCGACTCCTTCGTCACACACTGCTCTCGGGTACGGTTATTCATGTTATAATGTGTTATAACTCCACCAGTACAGGTTATAACCTGTAATAAAGGCATGACTGCTATAACATAAGGCGGCACGGTGGTGCAGAGGGTAGCGCTGCTACCTCACAGCTCCAGGGTTCCCAGTTCCATCTTGAGATCAGGTTACTGTCCGAGTTCATGTTCTCCTTGTATCCATTTGGGTTTCTTCTGGGTTCTTCGGTTTCCTCCCACCTCCCATAAACATGCTGGAAGGCAGATTGGTTACACTCTAAAACTCCTAGGTGTGAATGTGTCCTTTATCCAGGGTATATTCCCGCCTCGTGACCAGTGTGCCCAGGATAGGACCACTGCGTCCCTGACCAGGATAAAGTGAAACTGAAGATGAATGAATGAATGGACAAATGAAATAGTTAATATGGTAAATTGTGCTTCACAGCCATTCTGCAGTCTGATCCAGATTCACGGCCACAACAGAGCGCGCCAGAGAGACAAGCTGGGACACATCTTGGAGGAGTTCGCCACCCTGCAGGACGAGGTGTGTGTGTGTGTGTGTGTGTGCGTGTGTGTGTGTGTGTGGTAGGTAATATGCTAGAAATTTAGGAGCAGAGCTGCTGTATTTGTTATATTAGCTTCATTTGAGTGTTTTGTATCATGTGAAGGCTGAGAAGGTGGATGCAGCTCTGCACGGGCTCCTGATGAAGCTCGAGCCTCAGAGGCAGCACCTGGCGTGTCTGGGCACCTGGGTTCTCTACCACAATCTGCGCATCATGATCCACTACCTGCTCAGCGGCTTTGAGCTCGAGCTCTATAGCATGCACGAATACTACTACATCTACTGGTAGGTCATATTAAAGAGTGTAAATGTTAAAATGTCTGATAAAAAAAAAAAATTTGTGGTAGTATAAATTATGGTAGTGCATTGTTTATGATGCTATAATATGAAAACCTGGGCATGACTGTCTATTGGCTGGTCTAAAAAAGTTGTAAAATTATATATTTATTACTTATATACAGTACATATTACAATATATAAAACTAAACCAAGTGTCTGCCAACTCAATAGTCCGTGATATTCTGTAACATTAGAATAAGAATGTTCAAACTTTATGCTTTATAGTAATATGCCACTTTTTCATTTCCGATACCGAAACCTTGAGTATCAATTCCAATCCAATTTTTTTTTAAACTACTAAGCTTTAAAACGAGCCGTTTTTAATTGAAACACTTTACTTAAATTGGCCATGTAAAATAATCATGTTCAAACACTCCATCAGCCTACAAGTAGTAATACACAACCATCAACATGACACAAAATCTTAGCTTTTTTATTTTAATAAAAGAATGAAAGATTCTAGTATAATATTGGAATTGTTGTTATAGTAACGTTGGTGGCTATTATTATTATTATTGCCTGGCGTACTTTATGTTGCTTTACGTTCTGTTGTGCTACAAACAGGATTTGTTACACAATCGGATAGGATTCATTCTTTTTTCCCTCCGATATCTGATACAGCATTTTCTATGATTTTTACAGAGATTAAATATCGGATCTTTGCCATCTCTAATACTCCCTCCCTCCCTCCCTCCCTCCCTCCCTCCCTCACTCACTCACTCACTCACTCACTCACTCACTCTTGTGTGCAGGTACCTGTCGGAGTTCCTGTACGCGTGGCTGATGTCCACTCTGAGCCGAGCCGACAGCTCTCAGATGGCCGAGGAGCGCATCCTGGAGGAGCAGCAGCAGAAAGGACGCAGCAGCAAGAAGAGCAAGAAGAAGAAGAAAGGTACACTTCACCTTCACTGCAGGATGTTTAAAAGGAACAGTCTGTGTATGGAGCATACAGTATGTATATAATGAGAATAACTATAACTGCACTGGACTGTGTGAAGACAATGTGCAACCTACATAGTGAACATAAAATAATCTGAGACGTAGTGACACGTGCAGTGAAATTTTGAATTACGAGCGTTGTGAATGTCCTTCACATAGTGCTTCTCCATGCTAAGGAAGATGTTTAAATGATGCACAATTATGGTTACTTTTGTGTTGTTCTCTGCTTAGCTCGTCCTCTGGGGAAAGAGATCACCATGAGCCAAGCGTACCAGAACATGTGTGCAGGCATGTATAAGGTGAATTACTCAAGAGTGACACACACACACACACACACACATACACATACATGTATACAAAACACATACACGCAATTAAAGGAATAGTTCAGCACAAAAAAAAATGTGTGTGGTCTGCGTCAGATGTCACAGTGGCTGAAATCTGTTAAAAAAAAAAAAAAAGATGACAAAACAAGATTTCACAAACATGCCATAGAAATGTGTTCCACCAGAAGATCATGTTGTGTAAGAAACTAGTTTATTAAACACAGCGATAACAACAGTCAGTCTGTCTAGACATGTCTAAAACCTGTGTGATTTCCTCACGCAGTAAAAGTCATGCTTTGATCGAGTTGTTGGATAGCTATGTGCTGGAGTGAAACAGTTAGTAATGAGACCAAGAGGCTCCTGCACCGTCGCATCATCATCAAAACAGAGAAGAGCACACTCTAGACTAGAGAGGCTGAGGTGGATGATGCTGATGAGCAAAGTGATGACACAGTTCCCAGTGCAAACTTATAAACCTTTCATAAAGTGTTTAACATGCACAATATTATATATGACTTTTGGGGGTCACCTGACTTCAAAATGCTAGACTTCAAAATGCTTCTGACAGAGACACACCCAAAAGAGAAGTATTTCAGAACTATATGTAATAGGAAATGTCAGAATTTCACTGTGTGAAGTGTTTTTTTCTGGGCACCACAAATTTAAGTTCCTCTTACTCAGTGTGTTCAGTGAGCCATGTTTGGAGTCTGAAGTTCGATACTTTAGATTTGCTGTGAAGCTGTGAAGTCAGTGTAGCTCACAAGATCACCCAAAATCTTATTTTGTAAATTCAGTCTCAAATCTTAATATCCAATGACATGACAGAGAGAGACATTTAAGTTCAAAGTGGAACAATATAATCCACTACTAGCTTTCTGATACATTCCACTGTGATGAGAGTCTGTGTGATGAGAGTCTGTGTGATGAGAGTCTGTGTGATGAGAGTCTCTGTGATGAGAGTCTCTGTGATGAGAGTCTGTGTGATGAGAGTCTGTGTGGAAGTGGAATGGTACATAATTAATACTTAATTAAAGTAAGACATACTGTAAGATTAAAGTAAGACATACTGTGTCCAAAACCATGCCAGAACCAAACTTCAGACACCAGGTGGCATGTCTTGTCTGATTGACTTCATGTTGGTTTAAGTGGAAAAGTGTAACTGCTTCTCAACACAATTGTGAACTTTCTGTCTAGACGATGATAGCATTAGACATGGACGGAAAGGTACGGAAGCCCCAGTTCGAGCTGGACAGCGAGCAGGTGCGCTACGAGCATCGTTTCGCTCCCTTCAACAGCGTGGTCACGCCTCCTCCAGTGCACTACATCCAGTTCAAGGTGTGAATTCCTTGTCGGACTGATACTTAACTGCTGGTTAAAAAGGTGTCGTTATGCTCTAAACGTGTTTGGTGTGCAGGAAATGTCCGATCTGAAGAAGTACAGTCCTCCTCCACGCTCGGCTGACTTGTACATGGCGGCCAGCAAACACTTCCAACAGGCCAAACTCATCCTGGAAAACGTCACCAGCCCTGACGCTGAGGTAAGATCACCAAGTTCTGATTTTATAGAAACAGCTGACACAGAAATGCTACCACATGGCTAACAGTGAGGATGCTGCTGACAAGGTCTGATGATCTAATTTAGATGCTTACTGCCATATTATTATTATTATTATTATTATTATTATTAAATTTAGTGAAGTGTTGCATGAATTTCAGAGGCCTGAGAGATCGAGTCAGCATGAATGTAGTGTAGACCTCAGGAGCAGAAATTAACTCAAAGGCTTTGAGATCTGAGACCACTTTCCTTTATTTATAATCTAAACAGAATCTACAGAACACTTTCCATTTTTAGAAATATTTATGATTCATTGCAGTTGGAGTTTATGTAGCTAATTAGTGTCGACAACTAGACTACCATACATTTACATGTTACAAAAGGAAGACAAGGAAAATGACAAAGAGATAATATACATCAACAAATATAAAGTATAAAACACAATTTGAAAACAAACACACAGAAGAAGGGGAAAAATACAACAAGAGTAAACAATACAATGAGGAGTGTGTTGTGATCCCCGCTATACACTGTGCTGCAAGTGGCCACTTGTGTGCTGCAGATAATACACTTCCATGTGTTAAGGGGATGTCAATGAGTGCATTTCGCAAGCAGTATTATAACACAGCGATTAAGTAAATATGCATACACTATACTCCAACAGCCACTGTTTGTCATGAGGTTTAACTGAAGGCTCCATTTTAATACATGGAATTCATCCATTAACCAGCATTCTGCTTGTTCAGGTGAATCGGATCCTCAAAGTGGCCAAACCCAACATCGTCGTGATGAAGCTGCTAGCCGGAGGACACAAGAAGGACACCAAGGTAGAGCAACGTCGCTGAGTCAGCCTTCGTTTTTTTTCATCAAATAAAAATACATCAAAAATATTAACACAATGCAGATAACATTACATCAAGCTCTAATCCTATCCTCATATCTTCTTTCCTTTAGGCCCTTCCTGAATTCGACTTCTCCGCACACAAGTACTTCCCTATAGTCAAAATTATCTGATGACATCTCAAGAGCTCGTGTCTCCTCCATCAGCTCTGCTGCTGTCACATGACTGGGTCATTTCATTGCAGTAACGTCAAGTCGCCTCACTGCTCAGTCCAAACATCACAGTGTGACCAAGACTGTAAAGTCCTGTGGTGAAACAATCTCTAATTCTGTTTCAGAGAGAACTACTTCACAGATCAAGGTTTCTGTAACTCGTGAAAAAAGCGAGTTTGTATTCACGTCATTGTGTGTGTGAGTGAAGTTCTTTCCAGCAACTTGCATGTGTGTAAATCTGACTTGGTTTGTTACTTTTGAATTAAAACATCATGCCAAACTTATTTTCCTTATAGTTCTTCTTTTAAAAGACAAAACTAAAGACAGTTTTTGGTATTAGGTTTTTATTGACAATTATTATTATTCAGAACATAAAAACAATTTTCAGAAATGGAACAGCACTTACCCAATATAAAGTCCGGCTCTAAATACAGTTTAACTATTTTTTTTTTTTTTCTGAACTTGTATCGACTAAAAGATTCCTAGCAAGCACACAATCAACGGCAATGTTACTGATTTCAGCAAAATGGGAATAAGTTAAAGGTCATATTGTGATCAGTTGTACATACATTCAGATTAGCATGATTTCTAGAAAGATCTGCACTTAGCTTTTGGGAGTTTCATAAATCAAACCTCTTCTCAGAGCAAAAGCACTTTACATTGATTAAGCTGTAACTAAAATATAAAAAAAAAAATTCTACACTGATCTGAAACAGATTTTTATACAAAAACTTTTCAGTGTTTTGAAAACATTTTCTGCTCTGTTCTAAATATATTATCAAGATTATTTACACTTTATTTTAGATGTTTATTTAATATTTATGGAAGGAGTCTCCAGTGTCGGTTGTCTTTTTAAGAAAGAAAAAAGGTTGTTGAGTAAATGATAGCTGCTGTAACGGAAGGGACTTGTTTCGTGGCCTGTAACTGTAAATAGATAAAAAGTAACATTTTTTTAAATTAATTAAAAATTGTAATTTTCACAAATTTCTGTGGTATAATGGGGTAAAAAAAATCATTGTGTGGCATGCTGTTCGGGGGAAAATATTCAGCTTCAGCATGTCCTGTCTTTTATTCCTTACCTATTGTAGCAGTGTGGACAGCTCTTGGGCTAGGTCTCAAATCACACACAATGCACAGCATTTTCACACTATACACACTACTCCAATACCTCTGCTGTCTATATATTTGTAGCGCAGCTACAGAAATATAAAAACAAAAAACGCTAACATTTTTGCACTTCACACAAACGCAAACTTACTTAACTATTACGTAATTCTTTGCATAGGAACCCTTGATTTAAAAAAAAAACTTAAAACTTTTTGCTTCTAATTTAACACTTTGTGTTCTCACTTGATGTGTTGCTCATTTTCAAATTCAAACCACGTGCTTCTCCGCCCCTTCCACCATTTACAGCAGGCTTTGAGTGCAAAAGGTTCACTTGGCAGACAGCGGTTCTAGTACACTACATCTACCCAGTGTTAGCAATTTGAGACAGAGAAGAGATTTGACCAAGTGAAACTTCCACAAGTCTGCTTTCAGTGTAATGTATAAAACAATAAAAGACCTCAGCTTTATGAATATGCTTCAGTGCTGGACCCTCTCCAGCATTCTGACATTTGATATGTTGGAAAATCTTCATCATGTGCAACGGCAAGTAAGAGACTCAGTGTACGTGAGGAGAAATGCCAGCAAAACTGAACAGGAATGTAAATTCTGTGCCTGCTCGCCATCATACAAACGGCGGGTAAGCGATCCGGGGTTAGAACCGTTTAACCCAGCAGGATCTGAATGGAGGGTTAACCCCATCACCAGGCACGAGTGTGAGCCTCTGTGTGTGCATAGGTGTTAGACCTCGGAGAGCTCTGCTTGTTTGTCAGCTTCGAACTCGGGTTCGTTCTCATCGTCGCCGTTGTAGTCAGCCAGCTCCTCCTCAAACTCCTGCGCAGCTGCTTTTTCGTCTGCAAACAACAGCCAACCACATGAACACAATCAAGATTAAAAACTAAAAATGATACAACAGGACCCACCAAGTAGCCCTCACTGCAGAACTAAAAGTCCATAGGGGTGGAGTCGGCCCTGATCCAGCTCCTCCTCCTGATCCAGCTGGGTGGAGTCAAGCCAGAAGTCCAGGGGGTGGAGGGTGTGTTTCAGATTCAAGTCTTGTTTTTGTGTACAACATTTAATGGTTTAGGGATTAGAGTTAGGCTTATAGGAGGAGTTGGATCCAGCTCCACCCCCTGGACTTCTGCAATGAGGACTACCTTGGAAACCACTAAGATTTTTTTTTAAATCCATAAGAATAAAACCTTCTGAAATGCAACTATGGTGAATTTCATTCCCACTGTGTGTAAAGGACATATCTTCCTAACGCGAGAGCGAAACAGCACAAGGTCAGCTGATGTATTTGTCTTTATATATAATCTGCTGCACATCCGTGGGTTTCTTTTTAAGGCTGTTTTTCACCACTGTTATTTATACCACTATAGCAACGATAGTGCAACTCTGATAAGTATCACACATTATTTTTTCTCCCATTCATACAAATTCCTTTGTCCTTTTTTTTTTTTTTTTTTTTTTTTTAAATGAGGGACGTGTTGATCATCTGTGTGTTCACGCTTAAGGGACAAATCAACATCCATGTGTGTACATATCAGGTGTAGCATGGCAGAACCTCATCTTGCCTAGAGCAGAGGAATATCATGGGACAGGGATTTGTACATCGAAAACTTTCTCCTGCCACACCCAATGTGTGCTGCGTCCCTCGCCCTTTCCAAATAAAGAGTGAGAAGATGAGAACAACTTTGCAAGCTTACAAAATTTATACGCTCTGCAGTTTCATTCTAGCTGTTGCATGTGAAGCGCATGTATATTCATTGGTGTTTACACAACCGCCATTTGCCAAGCCTCCACACAACACCTGCTGCTGTTTGTTTTCTCTGCAATTAATTCTTATTGTTTGCTGTCATGCAAATGTCCCTGCAAGAATTATACAGAGGCCATAACTGCCCAACTTATTACCTGCTATTTATTTCAGCCCTTAACCTCAGTCAGTAACATAGAATCTATATTAACTTTAATTATTTGATATGTTGCAGCTAATAGTACTTTAAGCAGGATACATTTACTATTTCTTTTTTTCTTCACTACTGTACTCATGGCACTGACCATTTTTGGGATAAAATATTTTCTAGAATTAAAGGATGGAGATATGCACCTTTTAGTTTAGACAGCCGTTTCTCAATCTCGCCCTCATTGTCGTATTCAATGGCGTCTTCTTCCTTCACTTTAGGGACTGTTGCAGCATCTAACAGAGCATCTGCACAGAGAAAGAGCATGAGCTGTGTGTGTGTGTGTGTGTGTGTGTCAGCTGAAAAAGGGATGGAGTACAGAATTTTAGTCGTTCCTACCTGCATCCTTCAAGTCTCCTCCGTTAATGTCCATCACTCCTTCCATGGCATTGGTCAGGCTTTTCAGGGTGCTGTTCTGATTGCGCAGTAATGGGTCGGACTGCAACTCCAGCTTGTCTGAATCCTTCATGGTTAGAACAGCTTAAAGGGGAAACAGAATGGAAAGAGAGAAATTACAGCATACAGTGATGTACATACTGATGTCTGTAATCACAATACTGCAAGGGAAAGTCAAATTCCTTCAAATCCTCAAATTACCCACTCCATTATCCCACATACTTAATTTTCATATATTAAATATAACACAAAAAGTATACCATAAATTACATGGATTTCTTTAGAGCCCTTTTCTTACATTCAACAAAGACAGTCATTTGGCCACATTTTTTAGAAAATGGGTGTGGATATTTGTTTTTGTCTTTAATTATGCAAATATTATAAATACTCTAATAGTATTTGTACAGTAATGCTTATTCTGCTAACACCGCATACCTTCATCTTGTGGTATCTCATTGGTTTCCAGGTGGTCTTCAGTTTTGGGCTCCACTGGAGCTAGTTCTCTCTTCATAGGTACTCCAGCTTTTTTTGTTGAGTTGTCTCCAGTGAGCGTTTCTGACATGGGTTTAGAGACAACTGCTTTCCGAGTGGAGTCAACCGCAGGCTACAGATGAGACAGACAGGAGAGAACCAAGACGCATGTTCACACTGGAAAACTCAGTGAGGGAGAAAGTGTATTATTACCACCCACAACAATGGGTGAAAAATCTTCTTCTCCCTGGCTATGCTTCTTCTTCTTAAAATGAAGTGTGGACTGCTGGATGTTTAGAGCAGTGGGGTCCATGAAGCATAGCCAGGAATTCTGTGATGTTTTTGGTGGTGGTGAAAATCACAACCCACTATTATCATGGTTTTTATATTTATCACTGAGTATATTTATTAGCCTGTTTGACTGGGTTTAATCTCAATCTTATGAACACAGAAACAAGGCAGCCTGGAAATAATTTAGAATTAATGTGGAAAGTTCAGGAATATAAAGCTTTACAGCTCCAATAAATAGCCAAAATATTACTGTATACACATTATTGTATACATACTTAAATAATTAACCTAACAGTTGAATAGTTTGAATATGTTCGTAGGGAGTCCATGAAATTTATTTTACGTTTCAAAGGAATGCAAAAAGTTTGAGAACCCTGGTTTAGGGTAGGCACTTTGGATTTACACATTGTACGTAGCCAGAGGAAACTGCACTGACTTCTTTCCTTACACTCTTTTTTTTTTTTGTTGTTGTTGTTTTTAGCAAAACAGCATCTAGCTAGCTTTTTATCTACACTATTTTAGCACAGTAGACAAAGTGTGGTAATGGTGTGTCACTCTGTCTTGCATATTTTTTAATTCAGGAATTGCTGGATGACAACAAGATAAATCTTATAAGACATCTTACTAGCCTGCACCAGCTCTGGTGGAAATGTGAAAACATTAAAGCTCATTTTTTAAAGCAGAAATTCAAACTGCACTGCTTCTGCACTGTTGCAGTCTGATGCTGTAGTAAACAGTGTAGCAAGAAATATGAAGCAGCAGTCAAGCATACAATAGTATACAAATTCACACGTTACTATCCATGAGCACCATGTACAAAACACATGTTAAGATTTAACTTTTAGGAAAAAGAAAAAAAATTGAGCTGGTTGCTGGTTTACCTGAACAGCTGCTGCTGAATTTTGCTTCTCGTACTTCTTCTGCACCTCTAGTTTGGCTGCTGCGACCTTTTCGTTACACTCCTCCTTCTGGGCTAATATCTGCGTGTTACACTGAGTCCTGTGCGCGCGCACACACACATACTGATCATGATTATCACGTTATATTACACTAGAAAAAACACAGCACTGTGGCACACTCACATATCGTAGGTGAGTTTCTTATTCAGTGTGTTCATGTTGTTCTGGCACAACTGCAGCTCCTTCTGCACCTTACTGAGGTCCTCGCGCAGACTCTTCATCTGGTCTAGAGAGGGAGGGGAGTGCAGAGTTGTTTGTTGGGCAAAAGGGAAAGTGATATTGTAGGAGTGACAAAGCAGAGAATTATTCACACTTACTTTTCATATCCTGAACAGTTTTAGCACTGGAAGAGATGTTGAGCAGTAGACTCTCCTACAACAACAAAATGGATGTTATATAAGGAACAAAACATGACAGGCTGTGCTGCTATAGGAAAATCTATCAACGACGGAGGTGGTGTGATGCAACCTGACGCAAAGCAGTGGTGGATTATTTCCCTACAAAATCACATCCTCAGGTATTTTATTCCTATTATACCACTTAGCATCAATTACAATTGATTTCTTATTTATTAAGAAATGACATCATATTTTTGTAGTTTTTGTAATTTTAATGTAGAAACAAGTTAGTTCCCATTTACACTTTTATAGTAGCTATTATACAAAATACGTACCATTATACTAACACTACTAAAGCACCTGTAAACAGTCATTCCCTCACTAGCCTCTCTTTTTTCTCTCTCTTGAAGTTAATAAGATATTTTTTTAGGATTTTTCAGTATTTATGAATTTCCATGTTCCTGATGATATGGTTTAACTGTTGATGTGTGTCCGTTATCTTCAGTTAAAGTGGACTTCACTGGGAGTAAAGATTGTGGAACATGCATTGGCATTGGAGACTCCTTCCAAAAAATGCTAAATAAACATCTCCTTACAGAAAACTTCACCTTATCAAAAATGACACATTTTGTAATGCGTTTATGTGGCACATCTGTCATACAAATCAGTGTGTAATTGTTACTACGGAAACAATAATGCGTTAGAACGTGTGCAATAATGTAAACCTGTGATCTGAACTACAGCAGACAGAACTGCTGTTATCAAAACACACAACATTATTATGTTACTGTAGATGCCTCAAAATAGCATCATTCCAGGGTGTGTATGTGTGTGTATGCGTGTGTGTGCAAGCTCATCTAACCCTCGCGTATACGTACCTTCTCTTGTTTCCACATGCTCTGGGCGCTCTGATGCCGTCTCTGGTGAGCTCCCTCCAAGAGGACCAGTTGTTCCGTTTGTCTACGTACTTGTTCCTCTGCCTCGTTCCGGCCCACCTGCTCCCGTGCCTTCTCAGCCGACACCCGCCTCACAGCTTCCTCCAGCTCCAGCAACTTAGTCTAAACACACAAACATAACTGATTAGAAATCAAAAGAATAACCTACTTCCTGATTATGGCAGGGACAGTGAATAATATACAAAGTAAAAACTACACACAACACTATGATTCAGTCACTGAAAGGCTGATGATCACTATTACATTCTCATACTCTCCTGCGCTCGTAGACAGCATTTGCATAAAGTCCTGTCATTTGCATACAGTTTAAAGGTAGCACCTTGTGTTATTCTGTATTCAAGACTACAGATCCAAACACTTTCACCAAATCCAATATATAAGAGTGTCAATGTGCAGCTGGACGTATGGACTTTAGCTTAAAAGGGAAGGGTCTGCTTGTTTGTAAGACTCTCATGTTTCATGTCCAAGCATAATAACACTGACGCCTCCTCCTTCCTGTATGGCGTATAGAGTCTGTGTGTGATTGTTCAACGAACACAATGGGACACTTTGCTGCTCTGCAAATATCACCAGGCCTCAATCGCTACAGAAAACTTTTGAGTTTAAGAAATTAGGGGATTTGAGATTTTTAGGGCATAGCCTAAAAATATCGTGGTTGTACTGTCTCACAGTATTCATTCGATCATTTAAAAACACAAGCAAGTGATGAAATTAAACAAATTCTTTTTTTTCCCACTTTTTAGAAAAGTGGTGTACCATAGTCTCTTTGTGCATCCTTGTATGTATAACAAAACCAAAAAGTTCAAATCCCATAATTGTTCTTCTTTCTTAGAAATAATTTTAGAAGGATTTTTCCATAAAATCTTTTACGTTGTCAGTATTTATCACATTGTTATTATAAAGTGAAAAAGAAAGTGGCTGTGAGGAAAGGCAGTGTGCTGAGCAACAAAAAAAAAAATGTAATTAAAAAAAACTCTAGTACCGCAGCAACCAAAAATAGACGTTTCATTTAGTGTGATCAGCAAGTCCATGTTCTTCTGTGCGTTAGATAGCCGCTGTGTCGGACAAAATTGTGAACATGCTACGAGTGACAGTAGCAGAAACTTTTGTTGTGAAATTTTTTGGGAGACTCAGCCCAACACAAAATGGATGAGAGTCCCAAAAAAAAAAAAAAAAAATCTTTTCAAACCCAATTCCAATCTTTTCCATTTGTTACAGGACTGGATCAAATTCATTATTTTTTCCCCAAATATCTGATCCACCATTTTTTGCTGGTATCAGCCCCATGTCGATCCTGGGTATCTCTGGTCATATTTATTGCCGGTGCTCAGAAACAGTTTGAGAAACAAAAACACGCACTAGAAATTAACAGGATTGTCGTAGGAAATGAAATCGCAACCAAAAACATAATCATCAGGACAGAAAGCCTGATTTGAAATCTCTGTCACTGGTTATTAACACCATATTTCCTTTCAGTGTAACTCATTAACTGCTTATACAAAAAAATTCCTACCTTTTATAAAAAAAAAAAAAAAAAAATTATTATTTGGAGCAAACTCGCATCTTGCCTGGTTTCATTCAGGCCGTAACTTTACACAACTTCAGTTCATGACTATAGAAACAAGCTTAATTAAAGTTAAATGTTTTCTCAATACCTCATTATATAACGATCTGCATTAGAAGGTAAACAGAGCCTGTTTGCTTTTGTACTGCATTTTTGGGATTGAGAGTAAACCATCTTAGCTAGCTAAACAAAACTGAAGCCAGCTAGCATGTGTAACCACTTTTAAATAAAGAACTCTACTGACAATGTATAAAATTGCATTTGGACTTATTCTGGTATAAACCCCAAGTTAATCATTATGTGACATTTCATAGTTATATGGTGGGGCACAAACAGTACAACTGCATAGCCTGTGTGTGTGTGTGTGTGTGTGTGTGTGTGTGTGTGTGTGTGTGTGTGTCCTTATCAGTTCAAGCACAGCTGTCGGCTTTCTAAACCTACTAGCTTATTATATTACACCTACACACAGGCTGTGTAAAAGAAACAGAGTTAATGGTGTTTTCATTTATGTTGAAGTTGGGAATCAGGAAATGTATCGGCTCTGCTCAAAGCAAAACAGAACTATGCAGTTATGTTTATCAGCAGATATCCTTCACACTCATACATCAGAAATCAGACAGGACAAACCTGCAATTCCACATTTCTCGAGCTGGAGACCCAGTAGTTAAAGCCGAACAGGAGGATACAAGCGACGAGGGCGGCCGTGAGCAAAGGTGGAGAGCGACCTGCTCTCCGGACATTCACCAGCGCTCCCATCATCCCTCTGGACCGAGAAGACAGAACAGCAGTCAGTGCAGCACTGCAAGCACAGCAGACAGATCAAGACAAAGTGTGTCACATGGGTCAGACTTCTATTGTTGCTAACTTTCGACACCAACGTGGCGAGCGCTGAATCAGACAACTAGGAGGAGTTTCAGTGATTTGCATTTTTTTCCCTTCAGAGCAGTTTGGCCTGTTTTTGCTGTTTTGGCCTGTTGCTACTGATGTGACTGATATCACGCCTGTTGGGCAAATATAGACCTCTCGACTCATAATCAACTCATAACACACACTGGATTTAACCAAGGTCTGAGATGTCAGTTTTCAGCTGAACAAATGTCATTAAACCTGATTAATAATGAGATAAAATACACATTTTATGTATATATTTCAATTTCATCACATACGTTGAACTCGGTGACTGACATAAAAGCTTTCAAAATGTTTAATTTTGAATCTATTAGGTTCACAAATCATATTGCAGGCATACAAACTTTTTAAACCCCAAAGAGAGCGCAAGACTCAGTGCCTGGGAACAAAATCAAAAGAAACACATCTCTGCTCACACCGGTAGTCGCACCTCACTTTCCTTCTCCGATTTGCACAAAGTTAAACATTGCTCAATGTTTTCACGCTGCATAAGAATCTACCTGGGTGTGGCCAACAATCACAGCGTGGGCAGGAAATGAAAAACCAAACGATTTTCTCTTTTCACATGGCAGAATGAATGGAGATGATGAAAAAGCAGATCATTACTTACTTCTGGGTTCTAAATCACCAATACTGTTAGCTATAGAGAGAACAATTTAGGATTTTTCTCCACAGAATCGTGAATTAAACAACAATATATAATAAGCGCTGCCCACGTGTAGTTTACTTTCTAATGTACTTCTTACGTCATTATCCCCCGCCACAAATTTAGTCTTGGCCAATTCCCACCCACCAGCCAGCTCCCCCTATCATATGACAGCTGCTAACCAGAGAGAGTGAAGGCGAGACACGAGAAGCCAGCCAACCACAGTTTTCAAACTGCTGCTCCTGCTGCATCACAGGGCAGCGTAACACACTTGGAGAAAAGCGCTATCCGCCCCATTCCACATGCATGAACTCACAGATACCCATGATTGGCTAGTGTCACTGTGACTCATAGGGGGGGAGAGAATAATCCCATCCCTCTAGGGTGAACACTTTTCCTTTGTGCCACTCATAAAGCTACATCATGCTATATAGATAAAGTATAGTTATGTGATGAGAGAACACGCACTCTCCATTATCTTGGGGCACATTAGCACTTTCCGGATGCTTACAGCTCATTATAGCGCTGCACTGATGCAATCACAGCTTGAAAGAATTATATAGGCAGCATTACCCTGAAACGTTTTAAAGAATATTTCAGAGTTTGCAAACGGACACAGCCCACTGCCTCAACCAATCAGTGTTCACCTGAAGGTTGGTTGAGCAACAGAACTGTTAGAATTACACAGACTATCTATATACTTTTGCCTTCCACAATTATCTGCATACCAAGTTTATCCATAAAATCTCTCTCTCTCTCTGCAAATACACTTTAACTCAGAAGTATAAACCATAAGTGTGAGAGGTGCTGCTATGAATGTACTGCAACTCATAAATGTCAATGTTGGATTGAGAAACAGTTTGACAATCAAAAACATCCAGAAAATAACACTGATTAAGGGTTAGAGAAAGGATTAGTTTCACACATATGCGATACATTTTTGGTACACTTTTCTGGCCGCAAGCTTCAGAATCTTGGCAATCTGAATGGCTCTCTGTACGTCCACATGTATGAACTTCTGTTGCCAGTTTTCAACAGGAATACGAACGTTTAAACATCATGAAACATCAAGATAGCAAAATATAATCACTAGCTTAAGGTTCATGGTTGTTCAGAATCATGCTGTTAAAAAATTATACTGTATTTTTTTTTTATGAAGTAGGTAGGTTGTTAGTAAAGGCAATAATCTCATATGTTTACCATTTCGTTCACAAATGATTCATTCATTTTGAATGAGCCACTAAGGATAGTTTGTTTTTTCTTTTGTCTTTTGTAAACATCAGTGGATCAGTGTCATATTTGTAGTTGTGTGTATGCCAAACCCAGTGGGAGCCAGTTAAACTTCTCTGTCATGACAAAGATGCATTCTTCTCTCTCACTGAGCAAACTGATGAACAAATCATTGAACAGAACAGACTAAAAAGACTCGAAACTCTTCTCTCTAACTGCAGGAAAAGGTGTGTGGCCGGTGGATGTGGGTGTGTCCTTGCCACCCACTTCCACGAAGACTTCCGGAGCACCTCCTGGAGAGAATACTAGAAGTTAATCTAGATCATGATTAACACAGATTGCAGTGAAGAAAAAAGTTACACTTGACTTGTGACTAAGTATGGTGACCCATACTCGGAATTTGTGCTCTGCATTTAACCCATCCAAGTGCACACACACAGTAGTGAACACACACACACCGTGAACACACACCCGGAGCAGTGGGCAGCCTTTTTTGCTGCGGCGCCCGGGGAGCAGTTGGGGGTTCGGTGCCTTGCTCAAGGGTCTCACCTCAGTCGTGGTATTGAGGGTGGGAGAGAGTGCTGGTCATTCACTCCCCCACCTACAATCCCTGCCGGACCCGAGACTCGAACCCACGACCTTCAGGTTCACCTTCGGGTTGCAAGTCTGACTCTCTATCCATTAGGCCACGACTGCCCCCGTAGGCGTGTCTAATAATGTGGACAATACGTTTACACATACATATAATAATTATTTAATAAACTCAATTATAAAAAGACATTTTTCCTTTTTATATGTCAGAATATATGGAAAAAAGTATAGAATATTTTCTGTCATTATTACAAAATGAAAAGAACATTATGGCATTTGCGTCTTTATTAGCTTTCATCTCGTCTTATTATGTTAGTTAATTTTATGTGGTCTTATCCCTGTATAATTGTTTGTTATTAATTTTATTGTACAACACTTTGGCAGCTCTTGTGGTGATTTATCTGTGCTTTATAAATAAAGTTGACTTGACTAAAACAAATCCCTTTTCAGAAGACCTGATGTCCTCAGGCTGAAGTGATAAGGTGGACAGTTAAATCTTGCTGTAGTAGGAAATGATCCACTTAATTGTAGATAATTACGCATGAGTGCTTAAAGTTATTGCGACATGACAGTCAACACTGCAAATGCGTTATTAACAACCAGAGTCAAGGAAGAAACACGTCAACAACTCAGCACTAGCGGCGTTATTCTCTATTCACAACCTAATCTGCGACATGTCCCGCCTCCTGCGCGGTGATTGGTTGTACAAAACCAATGCGCCAATTAAAATCCTCGAGCTGCAGTCGAGTTTGAAATACTACCCAATGCTAAGCCGGGGGCGGGATTTACCAAAATACGGGTAGGAGAAAAAAGAATGGTGCGCTAGCTTGGTGGACAAACACTAAATCAAGTCAATTGGTCAAGTCTTATTTGTGTGCAGATACCTGGACGCGTATGTAGAATAGTTAGACAACAAAACAGTGTCAGTTAGCTAAGTAAGCCAGCTAATGACGTAGCCCATAAAGCAATAAAGTGCGCGATCTCGGATTAGCAAGTTAGCTCGCTAACCAACCAGCCAAGTTTGCGCACTCGTCCTATCTTTGTTTATTTTACAGAGAGGGACAGATAAAATATAAGACATTATCCTTACCAATGTAAATATGTAAACAGGTCAGCTATCTAAGGTCAACGCACTCAGTCATGTCGATAATCCGCTTTCGCTGAACAAAGGTTTATATCCGTCAACAAGCTCCGTGTGACTCGCGGTAGTGATGTGTCGCGAGCGAGCGAGTCGGCTCTTTGAATCTGCTCTTTTAAGTGAACGTTGAGAGCCGATTCGTATGTGTGTTTTTTTTTTGTTTGTTTTTTTTTTGATGTAGCCAAGTGTATCAAGAGAAATAGAAATTAATTTTCTTAATGAAACACGTACACAGCAGGCACAATAACACAATAACAGCAGGGATTACTATGTCACATGCAGTTCCTTGCTGATTTGTAGAATTATTTAAAAAGATTTTATGAAATGTAATGTGTAGTAGAGTTATTTTGTTATTTAGAAGGTTTTATTAAACAATTTCAGTCCTAGTTAGGGAAAGAACAACAATCACTGCTCAACATATCGCAAACTTGTACCGGTTTAAGAAGGTGGCGTTTGAAAGTCGTAAGAGTCGACTCTTCTAGATGAGCTGAATCAAATGATCAATGACTCACTGAAAGGAGCCGGAATTCCCATCACTTGAGCGCATCAAAGAGCGCGCATGCGCAATAACGCACGTCTGAGTCGGTGATCTGGGATCAGCGGAACTGCCATAAAGCAAACTGCAGACTCATTATGTTTCCAAGCTCAGACTGTATGCACTAGGCAGGGAATTTTTCCATTTTATATCTCAGACTATATGGGGAAAAAAGTATAGAATATTTTCTGTATTCCTCACAAAATGCAAAGTACATTATGGCTGTTCTGAGCTTCATAGGCTGCATGGTTTAGACACTAATCAAAGCAGTGCATTGTGGGATGTAGAACATCCATAAAGTGCATTTCAGCTTGTAGGAAATATAGAGTAAAAAAACTAATTTGGACTCTGAGTGAAAATAATATGTTTATATTGTTAATACAGACGAAATGCAGTTAATACAGACAAAAAAAAAAAAAAAAAAAAGAAATCAACATAAACCTCATTTTTTTATTTTTATTCAAAAAGTCAAAATCTGAACAGGAACAAGGGTACACTGAGAAGGCCAAATATTTACTCTTGCAAACATCTACTCAGAAACGCTTCTGGGTATTTTCCTCCTTGAAGAAAAAAAAAAAAGAAATGCAAAAAGACAGTTAGATATTTTTTCAAATTAGTACTACATAATAATAGTAAATTAGTACTAATTAACATGAATACATAGTCTGCCAAAGGGTTGGATAAAATAAATGTCATCACAATATCACAATAAGTCTGTTTTTTACATAATCTAAAAGCTTTTACCTTTATAACTCTTCCCAGCTCGTTTAAAACTTCTTCATAGCGGCTCTCCATGCCTCTGAGACTTTCTGGTTTAACAGTCTGCTTCTGTAGACTCGGACTTCCAGCGTCCTGAACCATCTTCACAAATTTTTCCAACTACACACACACGCAAGCCTTTTGTAATCACTTTTCTACCTTTTGTAACCTATACAAAAGAAGAACTGTCATTATGGGTAGCATAATTATCACCTGTACTCCTAAGACAAAGGTGAAGGACACACCAGCTCTCCCAGCTCTCGCTGTTCTTCCCACCCTGAAACACAGACACATCAGTTAAACAGGGGCAGAAGACTTCTGCTTTGTTGTTGGCATTTCCGGTTTAAATGGAATATCTGAGAAATGAATGGAGGATAAGGCAGTAAACGTGCCTGTGGATGTACGTCCTGATGTACTGAGGAGCATCGTAATTAATGACGCATTTAACTCCTTTAATATCGATTCCTCTGGCCGCAGCGTCAGTGCTGATCAACCTGCGGGAGAGAAAAAAGTCACTTCGTATGTCTGACTCCTTTCAAAAGTTGATTTGCCTGTGAAATGAGATGAAAACATACAGCTGAATTTTCCCTTGTTCAAAATTCTTGAGAGTCTTCTGTCTCTCGCTAGGACTGAGTCTGGAGGAGAATTCTGCCACTTCCACACCTCCGTAAAGCTTCACCAGTAAAAAGAGCCTGAGAGAGAGACAGAGAGAGAGAGGCAGATAAAGACACAGAGAAAGGGAGAAAGAAGGAGACAGAGAAAGACAAAGAAAGAGAGAGAGATGGAGGGAAACAGAAGGAGACAGAGAGTAAGAAACACAGAGAAATAGACAGAGAGGGAGAGAGAGAGAGACAGATAGAGACACATATACAGAAAGAAAAAGAGAGGAGACAGACAGACAGACAGAGAGAAAGACAGAGAGATGCAGAGAGAGGGAGATAGAAGGAGACAGCGATTGAGAGAGAGTGAAAGACAGAGCGTGAAAAAGAGAGAGACAGAAAGAGAGACCGAGGAAAAGACAGAAAGGGATAAAAGAGCGAGAGAGAGATTTCCACTTTGTTATAGTTCCAGTTCAAGCTTAAATTAAAAAATCTCAGCAAAATATGAAGTTTTACTTATTTATAAACAAAACAAAACAAAAAAAATGCCAATGTCAGACAACAAATCAACAATCGCAATTTGCGCAATTTGTGTAAATTAGATTTTGTGCTAATATATTCCTTTCAGTGCCGCTACCTGTGTGCTGCTTCTCTTGAGTTTGTGAAGCACAGAACAGGACTGAACTTCAGGCGCAGCAGGAAGTGCAGAATAAGAAGCGGCTTCTTGCTCAGCGTGCAGCAGACGTAGTACTCCTGCAGAAAACAGAGCCGCAGGTGAGCACAAGAGTGTGGAAGTGTGTGTGTGTGTGTGTGTGTGTGTGTGTGTGTGTGTGTGTGAGGTGCATATGTTTGGTTGATGCGCACAGTCAGGCCCTGAGGGAAGTTGAATTTCTCTTCGCCTGTTGAGCTGTGTGTGGAGCTGAAGAGACGAGGCTGGTGGAGGCCCAGCTGCTGCAGTTTCTCCGGGTTTTGCGTCAGAGTGGCCGAGAAGAGCAGCTTCTGCAGCGGCATCTGCGGTGGAGACAGACTGAGACACACAAACACGGACGACTTTAATATTAATATTCTACAATATTATCACCAGCAAATGAAACTGAATAGATGAGGTCATACCTCGCCACTGTAATTGGCCCAGGCTCCACCCTCCTAAAGATTGACACCTCTGAGCCACGCCCACTTTTATAGACCGCCTTGGTCACCTGATTGAGCCAAGCCTGCTGCATGCTGTCGATCATTCGGTCTGCCTCGTCTATGATCTTTTAAAAAAAAAAAAAAAAAAAAAAAAAAAAAAAAACGCCCTCACAATTGTAAGATGAAACTAAATATCTGAATAGCATGCTTGTTGACTGATCCTCACCAGAAAACGAAGATGCTGAAGACTGAAACCTTCGTTTTTGTTGATGTGATCCACCAGACGACCTGGTGTTGCCACGACGATATCTGCCAAACTCCGACTGACACCCCCTCTGAATGAACAGACAACATGAGAGCGATTGTGCCATTGTGCTACACGAGCCTGTTTATAAGCGTTAATATGACAACAGCCTAAACTCGAGAGCACGTCTTTGACATTTTCTTTAAAGGTGAAGTTTGAATTTTTTCCAGCCCAGAAAAATGAAGTGTTTCTAGACTTATAATTCATACTTTCAGACATACTTTACAAAATCTGTGATTCGCAATATGAATATTAGTTCTTCATTCCAGGCATCGATTTACATTTTTTCTGGCCCTGAAATTAGCTCCACCCCCAGCTAAAGCAGTGGTGCTCAGCCATGCCTGTTTTACAATATGCCAACTCATATAAACATGGGAAGACTTTTAAAGTTCTTGAAAAATGCTTTTTTGTATATTTTTTAAAAAATTTAATTTTTTTTTAAAAACATCTGTTTCACCTCGCAGACAGCAGATGGATTTAAATTTACAAACATCTCCATTAATAAAAGAATATATTTGATTTCTGTATTTACCTGATTTCTGAAAGAGTTGCTTGCTCTACAGCAAAAGGTTTCTGCCCAGCAGCCATTACAACTTTTAGCCCAGTTCCTTCAGCATAAGTGCAGAAAACTTTATACACCTGCGGAGGAGAACCATAATCACAACGGACAAGATGCAGCAGAATGAGAAAGAGAGGGGCCAAGAAAAAATATGCAATGAAGTAATGAATTGAACCTGCTGCGCAAGCTCTTTGGTGGGCAACACAGCCAGGGCACGGACTTCACACACCACTCGCGTCATCAGCGCCTGTAACAGTGAGATTAATGAGGTGGTGCTCAGCATGGTCTTACCTGCACAGTGCTAACTAAACCCTGCTTCATGCTATATGGGGACATGACAAGAAAACATAAAATAATTAACATTATGACACACATGAAGATACATTTGTGGTCATCTGTAATTTAGAGCCTGTGAAGTGAATTGCAATTGCACTGAAATCACCATCAAGCCTTCCCCTTTCTCCTAACCAACCCCACCTCCTCTGCTGAAATTACATTTCCCTTGCAAGTCGCCTTTTGTGGGGGAAAAACAAAGCCGAGCAGTTTTGTTGCAATTATTCTGGGCCAGAAAAATGCAAAAAGAGCCCTGAAATAAAAAAAATCTAGCCAGAGAAATCATATGAGATATCATTTTTCCTAACCTATCTTTGAGTTGAAATGATTATTACAGCTTCAGGAAAGCTTATAGACATTACAACCTGCACCTTTAATACCTTTATGTTACCCTCACTGTGTATATATACATACATATCTATATCTACATATATGTGTGTGTGTGTGTGTGTGTGTGTGCGCGTGCACAAGAGTCTTTTTTTCAGTACAAACTCTGTTATAATGTGACTTCTACATTATTGATTCAGTACAAAAACATTTTAGATTTCCAAACATTAGTTTTCCTGCACAAAATTAAATGTTACAGAAAAATGTTTGTATGTCAGTAAAGAAAGCAGCAGATTACGTAAGAGACACTTTTCAGCCAAAAAACATAATGAAGGCTGTTGGGTTTCGCTGCAAAAATAAGAAGCAAATGTGACAGTTAAAGTCTCCAGAAGAGCTGTGGCTGCTTCTGCAAGATGCTCAGTAACACTTCCAGCTCATTTCCTTATAAAACTGCACACATTGTACCCGAGACTACTATTTTTTTTTTAAAGCAAAGGATCGTCAAATATTGACTTTGTTTCATTTATTACTGTTTACTGCTCTGCATAGTATTTAAAAAAAAACAACAACTTCATTTCATTATTATTGAAGGCATTTTTGCTCTACTACATTTCTTTGCATGTGGCCAAGACTTTTGCACAGTACTGTATATATATACAGACACACACACATATACACACACACACACATACAGGGGGTCCCAAAAGTCTCCATACATATATAATTAACACTTTTTAGCATAATGTCTCATACTTAGTTTATATTGTATAGATTTTCCAAGATTTTTTTAAGGTATCTTTGAAATAACACGATTATTACAGGTCTATGAACAGGTTTAAACATTACAAACTGCACCTTTAAGATGAGAATCAGGGAAACTGCTAAAGGCTCCGAGTGATCCAGCACTAATAAATATTTGTACATAATTGGACTGTACAATATACAGCATCACCAATATGACTAAAATGCATTATTACTGTGTACAGAACGTCGCACCTGGACGACAGGTATAACAAACGCCAGCGTCTTTCCACTTCCTGTAGGCGCAGACACACAGATGTCTCTGGGCCTGTAACCTCCTCGACCAATCAGAAGACCTGAATTCACACTCTCCAAGACAGCGGGGATCACCTCAGCTTGAACTGTGTATGATTAAAGCAAAGGACTGATATGAAACAAACAAGAAAATACAAAGTCAGTCATTAACTCTTGAATAAATCTGTGTCTCGGACCTGGGAAGAAGGTCTGGATCCCGTTGGCCTCCAGTTTCTTCCGTAGCAGGGGACAAATTCCTGGCACATCAACAAGAGGGATCAAATTGCTCTTAACGTCTCTCTCGATCATGTCCGGCTCAGCCAGCCACTTAGGCAGCACCCTCTGGACCTGTAAGGCAATATCACGACCAGATTTCAGACTTCTCACAGACTATAGAAACGTTTTCAATATTTGTGTGTCACAATAATGTTCGCATGGACACCTTCTGAACCGCTTTATTCTCAAATCCGCCCAGGATGTGAAAGCTGGAGCTTGTGTTTGACTGCTCAGGCTGTGCGTCTGCACTTTTTTGGCTTTCAGGCTCGTCTGCTGCTCCAGTGGCCTCTTCAAAAAGACCATATCCATTAAATATACACATGGTTTAGAGAAATTAATTCACTTTCCTGGAAGATTTACACATGCTTATACACAGTTACCTGTCTGTTGCTTCTCCTCTTGAGTTCCGCTTCCCTTTTTGTCTTTTTTCTTCTTTTTCTTTCTCGACTGGTCACTCGTACCCAGATCTGTGTGTTCCACAGGCGTGTCATCAGCATCATCCTGCTCTCTAATGCTTTCCTTTCGCTTCTTCTTCGACTGCTTTTTGTCTTGTTGCTCGAGTTTTCTTTTAGTCTTTCCTACACCGCTCTGTTCACTTGTCTTTGTATCCTGGACATCTGACTCCTTCTTAGTTGCAAGACTCTGTTGTTCTCTGGCCTTGGCGCGTTCCTGGAGCTTGCTTAGCAAAGCTTTGGACCTTGACTCGCCATTTGATTTACTTTCCTCCTCCTCTCCTAGATATCTGGAGGATAACAGGAGCACACAAGAACTGAGCTGCTGGTCAGAGCAGTGGTTCTCAACAGCAGTTACTGTGCACACACTTTTGTACCTTTCCTGACTCATATATTCAGCTGGTTATCAAAGATTTCTTCAGCTCAGTCAGGTGTGTTTAGCAGGGAAAGTAATGTAATGCGTGATCTTAAATACTGCAGCTACTGAAAGTGTCATTAATACTCATTCTTTTATTCACCTGTCGGTTCTTTTTTATTTTTTACAGGGTGTCACATTACTAAATTTTCATTACACAGAAAGAAAGAGAGACAGAACTACATATGAGTATTGGACAGGACATTCTAAAGGATTTAATGTGAAGAAAAAACGTAATATACCATAATATTGATCAAGCAACACCAAATCCTACACACGTCATTAAAAACTATATGATGTCAACCAGTAACCGGAAAACAATTTTGACTTCTATCTCCATCAAAACTCATTATAAAGGAACAGCCAAACATCCTTAGTGTGCTAAAATGGTGAGTAATAAAAAGATTTTTTAAAAAAGAGTTGGTATTTAGCAAAGAAAAATACTGAATCATTGACATGGTGAAGTTTTCTGATAGATGTTTATTTAACATTTATGGAAGGAGTCTCCAATGTCGGCGCTTTGTAGTAGTGAAGAAAGTCTTCAGAACAGAGGACTTTGCATTTTCCAGGTTTCTCTATAACAGAGGTCATTGATCTTATCCTCAAAGGGATGGCCGGTGTGGCTGCAGGCTTTGATTCCAACCAAACTGGTGCCACACCTAATACCACTTGTTTCATCAGTTCATCTTGGTCTCCGGTGAACTATCAAGTCTACCTCCTATTTGGCTGGAATAAAAGCCTGCAGCCACACCAGCCTTTTATGGACCTACTTTAAAAGAGAAAAAAAGTGAGGCTGCTGAGGGAACGATTGTTCATAGTTGCTATCTCTTCTTCACATCAAGCTGCCTCACACCACCCTTTTGGGATTATCTTCCTATAACAGCACACCCCCAAGTGTTTTATTCCTTACTTATGGGATTATCAAAAGCTGAAGTGTCTGAGAAATTTAGTGTTTTGTGGTTGCATTAGGATTTTCTTTATCTATTTGAAATATATATATATATATATATATATATATATAGTGGCTCTGACTGTGATATATATATTTTTTCTCTTTTTGCAGTGTATAGTGTTTGTGACAGTGTGTGAGATCCGGTGCTGTTTGGTTGGTGTTTTGGTGCATGAAGCCACATTTTATATGAACTCAGAAAGTGCCCTGCAATCTGCACATATGCAGAGCCAGTAGAAACGAAGCTGGTATAACAATAATATAATATGGAACATATATAAACTGCAATGTTGATATGCATGAAATAAATCTCTCATAACGCCTGTATCTGTAACTCACAGTCACCCTGTTCAGAACTAATAAACTGTGAAACTCGACAGTTCAGCATTGAAAACAAGCTAAATGATCCCTTTTAATGATCTCATACCGGTTAATCATGAAGAGAGCCATCGCTCAGTCAGCTCTTCTGCAATTCCAGCACAGCCAGAAGTGTACAGATGTTGTTCGGGATCAGCAGAAGATCCACAGCACCGGAAACGGCACGAGAGCACATGCGATTGTGATTAAACCGGAAAAAGGAGTGTGCAGGAAAACATATCGATCTGTCATTTAAATATGGCTAAAGATCCTGTTTAGTATAAACACAAGAGGAGCAGCCATGTGAGAGTGCTGACAGTCGCATGAAGATGACGGAGGACGAGCGTTGATGACGTTGCTGTGAAGCTCCGTAACAGGCCCCTTTTTAAGTATGATGCCCTACCCCCCTATTCCCTACAAACACAGAGTGCATTATGGGTATTGGTATGGGTATTGTGAGCACAGTCTAGTAGAATTTAGGAAGGAAGTTTATTTTTTTTATTTATCGGCTGTAATATAATTTATAGTTGGCTATACTGCCATCTAGTGGTATAATCTACACGCTTATTTTGTTTAATTTGCAGATAAATTCTTCCTGCTCTATATCCAATGCAGCCCTTTACATTTCCTGGTTAATAAAATCAGTATGTTCATGCTCATTCTAGTGTCTGTTGTGATTCAGCCATAGCTCTTCATAGCTCCTCCTATATATAGTGATCTGTTACTAATACAAACACAAAAATGTATTATTATCCACCCATCCATTCTCTGTACTGATTATCCTATACAGGGTCGCATAAGAGCCTGGAGCCTATCCCGGGGAACTCAGGGCACAAGGTGGGGGACTCCCTGGGCGGGCACCAACCCATCACAGGGCACAATCACACACACATTCACACACTAAGGATAATTTGGAAATGCCAATCAGCCTACAACGGATGTCTTTGGAGTGGGGAGGAAACTGGAGAACCCAGAGAAAACCTCTGAAGCACAGGGAGACCATGCAAACTCCACACGCACCCCGGGAGTCGAACCCCCAACCCCGGCAGTGCGAGATAAACATTATTATTATTATTATTATCATTATTATTATTATGTGATATATGTGTTAATGTATTTATATTAGAAAGCGAATGTGTCTGTCCTGTTTTATTAGATATGCCAACCAGCGTAGGTCTTTGTAGCAGCTTTGTAGGTCAGTATAGTGACAGATTTGTATGGTTCAGAGAATTCTCCCCTAATCTTAGGGGAAAGTTCAAATAATTTAAAGGTTACTAGAAATTAGGGGAATGTTCTTCGAACCATCCCAGGTTAGTGCAAGGTTCCAGAGAGTTTCAAATCATTTAAAGGTTGCCAGAATGTTAGGAGAACATTTTCCGAACCATCCCGGGTTAGTGCCAGGTTCCCAATTATGTACAGTTATTTAAAGGTTACCAGAACATTAGGGGACATTCTTCAACCATCCCAGGTTAGTGCATGATTCCTGAGAGGTACAAATAATTTAACTCTTTTTACCAGAGGCCAAAAAATGGAATTTGCTCCTGTTTTGGGATGCCTCTGTTCAGCATTGAATTTATTTGTGAAGTCGCACTCCACAGTAGTGGTTAATCGCTCATATGAGACACTCAGGGCTTTAAGAATTTGCAGTTTTTCATAAGTATTTCTTTTTTTACCTAGTCTAATAGGTTTAAATCCAAAAGCTTTATCAAAAAAGCTTTAGTTGTGCTATCCATTTTATCTCTGTACCAGTGTTATTGTGGAGAGGTGTGAATTGTTTGCCACATCCCTCCCCTTTCCCATCGCCCTGCTCACCAGCAAATAAACACTGAGTCACAATACTCTACACACAGAAACCCAACAGCATCCTGACTAATCTTATAACAGACTTGCGGTAATAAAATAATTCTTTTATTTATACTGATTGAAAAGGTTTGATAAGTTGATTTCCATTCTGCCAGTGTACTGTTGAAAGGGTTAAAGGTTACCAGAATGTTAGGGGAACGTTCTCCGAACCATTTTGGGTTACGACTGTTATTTAAAAGTTATGGGAACCTTAGGGGGGAACTTAAGAAATGTGAATGTTATATTTGAGGAACCAATAATTGTTAGCTGGTTGTTTGCTATTTGGTTTGCTTTCACACTGGACATAATTAAATAAACCAAAAAGCAAAAATTATTTTTTAGCCTTTCCAACTGCGTGCAGAAATCACAAAAATCACAGCACCACAATGAACACGGTGCTGTTAGAAAGTTGTAAATAAGTCCTTTAAAACATCTTGTGTATCACACCCAGTGTTTATTTTTCTCTTTTAGCTTTTGGTCCAAGGTCCAAACATGGCCTTTGTGTAGATCTACAGCTCTGTCCTTTGGCTCAGTTTAGCAGCTAGAGAAGTCGCTGATCTGCCACCAGATGGCGCTGTTGGGTTGTTTTTAACCTCACTGCGTTAGAGGATTAGAGGAGTGAAGCAGTCATGGGCGCTTGGATTTAGCCTCACATCCATCAGCCTTCTGTTATTATAATCGCAGATAGCCTTCAGTATTTAACAGGGTTACAGCCAACAGCAGAAACGTGGCTTCCTGCTATAATACAGGCGACATCTGCTGTAAGGATCAGCTATTAGATGGCGGATATAAGATGCGAGAAAATAGCTGTTAGAATAGATACAGTGCAGAGGGTTGCCAGATTGTATTCATTAGAGTCTTAGCTTTGGCTTAGCTACGCTTCAGTATTCACAAGGATCCCTCGCAACGTAGTGTAATTAAAAAAAAAAAAAAAAAAAAAAAAAGGGTGGATGGGTGGGATGAGTGGAAGTACTAGCTCAATCTGGCAACCCGGCGCTCTGTGATCTCTCTGGGTTCTGTGAGGGAGGGCGGAGACGCACGGGAAGTTTGACAACAAGAACAAGTTTAGCTCGTCCTTGGAGAGCAGAATGTCAGAGCCACTTTGTTGATAAACCTGGAGGAAGTGTTGGAGTTGCTGGAGCTGAAATCATGCTGAGTGTCCTGGCCAGAGCTGCGGTGAGTCACCATGAAAACTACCACTTACACAACCGCAATAACAATGACCAAGATGAGTGTTTACAGTGTGTGTAAGAGCAGCCATGGAGCAGCCATGAAGCAGCCTGAGCCTATAGCCCCGAGTGTTTGTGACCATCTGAATCTCTCAGCCAGATTTCTCAGCTGTGAGTAAGATCAGTCAGTGTGGATCTTCTGGGAAGATAATGACGAGAAGCAGCTCTAGATAACGGCGCACGATGGTTCCCACAAGTTCACCCACTGCACTAAACCTCTAATTAAAGTTATAGTTTGAAAACAACAAAAGAGTGTTTGTTGCTTCTTAGTTTTGCACTGGAGCTATAAAGTTAAAGGGGCAATTTGTAATGTTTAGTATAAATATTTCTAGTTTATTTAATAATAATAATAATAATAATAATAAAAATAATAATGTAATTTCTAAGCTATCTTATTTTTATGCAATAGATTTCTCTTAGTTCTTTATTTTTGCTTCTGTTTACATCTTTCCTGCCCTGAAATAAGCTCCGCCCCCACCAGGAACAAGCTGCTCAGCACCACCTGCTCCGGCCCTATGCCTTAAAAATCAAAAAACATATGTGCATATATGTGGTTTTAATAGAGGGGGTGGGGTCGGTTGTGTTTTTTTTTTTTTTTTTTTTTTATTGCAAATGCAGTTCATTTCAAGTCAAAGCGATTCCTTTCAGGTTCAGTATGGGTGCTATAGTTTCAGCGTTATAGATAGAATAGAAATAGAGTAAGCACAACGGGGCGTCCTGCTCCAGGAACATCATCAACACATGTTGCATGGCGAAGCCTGATGATAAACCAATTTGATTGTTTGTAATAACAGCACGTCCCGAGGTGTTTTATTCCTCTTATACTACAGCAATCTGCCATTGGTTATCATGTTTATGCCTCCACCACTAGTGGCATTATGTTTTCAGGTTATCCGTCCATCTTTCTGTCTGTGCGTCCTTCCGAGATTCTCTTTAGTGCAATATCTCAAGAATGAGTGCTTGAATGTTTGTAGGATTTCTGTGGAATTATCATTGTAAACAGCTTATGAACTGATTCGAAAATTGGAAATGATCCAAACAGGGTCAAGGTCACAGCAAGGACAAATGTCTAAAATAGTTTTTCTTCAGTAGCTTCCTTCCTGTTTATCATACAGATGTTCATTCTTACACATTCATGCTCAGGAAGTCAAGACCATTTTTTTTTTGACTATCTAGGATTTTTTGCCATCTGTCTGTCCCTCCATCCCTCCGTCTGTGAGTCCATCTGAAATTCTCCTTAATGTGCTATCTCAAGAACGAGTGGTTGAATGTTTGTAGATGTATATATGGAATTATTATTGTAACCAGCAGATGAACTGATTAGATTTTGGAATTGATCCAGATAGGGTCTAGATCACAGGAAGGTAAAATGTTTGAATTTTTTTTTTTCTTCAAATAGGATAAAATTTTCTCCAGATAAAATACTTTTTATCTGTTTCTAATTACATTTCTTGTTGTGGAATGTCTGCAAAACTCTGTCTTAGTACTTAGATTAAAAGCAGCTGTAAATAGTTGTCCCTCCTTACCAGCCTCTTTTTGTCTTTCTTTTGAAGACAGTTAGAAAAAAAATGGGAACACGCAAGGTTCTTTGTACTGAGAACTTTCCTGTGGCAGAAAACGTACTGAATGACACTGGAGACTCCTTCCGTAAATGTTAAATAAACATCTCTTTACAGAAAGCTTGACCCTATCAGTGATTATCTGTTGATCTTTGTTAAATAATAGTGTTTTTTTAATCAGTCTATTATTAGACTTAGATCCATACAAATATCTCTAAATCAGCTGTTACTATAGAAACATGTAACGTATTAGAGTGAAAGCATTAATGTAAACCTGTGATTTGAATTACAGCCAGCACTACTGTATGAGTTGGTGGTTAGAAGCTTCTGTTATACTATGTGCTAGCCATGTTAACATTAAAGCACCTATAATAACGTTTAACATACTATGTGGATATTTCCAACAGAGTTTTAAGAGATGTATTCTTATTCAAACTCCATGCAAATACCTACATTCTTTATATAAGGTCACATGAGCAAACATGTCCATGGTGTCACTGATATAAGCCTGTGCCAACAGTACGATTATATATGTCAGACTTGTAACGCTGGAATTGCTCAGATCAAGTTACATCAGCGAGCATGATGACTAAAGCTTACGCCTTCAAACAGCTAATGAAGCTGCTCCTATTGGGACAGTTCATCATGTTGACATAAAATCATTTTAACAAAGCTGACACATGTATTAATTGATGTTTATTTAAATGTTAACTACTTAAGCGCATTTGATTTAGCCCATTTTTAACCATACATGATTTAAGAATAGTCTATATAAACTAGCATAAACTAAATTACAACACTAACTGTTAATGGTCAGCTGGACTCAGATCTCCTGGTGTAATTATCAGAAGCCATCATTCAGCCTCAATTATGAATTAATGAATTTTGCCAATTACCATCATAAGCATATGAAATGAAGGCATCAGTTCATTAGATTGTTGGTGATGTTATGAAATCACAGATGCAATGGATACTAATGCGGGATGGATAAAAAAAAAAAAATACACACACACACACAATCAAAATAAACCAAAGAGCAGGCAAAGGGTTAGGCAGTGTGTGCAACAGGACTATTCCAGAGAGCAAAGTATTAAACCAAAACAAAGTCAAAACCAGAACAGACCGATAAAGAATAACATGGCTCAGTACGGGTGAGTACTCAGTGACCTGCAAGTGCGAATAATCAGAAGTCAGGCAACCTTAAATATGGCCAGGTCATGTGACCGAGTATCAGTGGACTGAGGATTGTAGAGAATGTAGTGCTCTGATGCTTCAGCGGAAGATGGCAGAGGTGCACGTGAGAGGTGATTTTACTTTTTATTTCTGTAGAGAACATACTGTACATTGGTTAATGCAGTGTTTGTTATTTGGCTTATTTGGGTTATTATTTTAAAAAAAAAAGCATCAGTTGATACAAGTGTTAAGTATTTTCTTCTCATTATCTATAGTTTCTTAATGCTGCAGATTATGATTGCTGAAAATAATGTTATACCACAGAGCTGTTGAATTCTTGATTCTAATTAGTCAGAAGGTGTTTAATTTTCTATTACAGCAGCTCTGACAGCAGTTCCAGCTGCAAGGCAAATCAGAAGTTTACATTAATGCGCTTGTTCTATGTAATACATTATCATTTGTGTAATGTATCTGGTTAGCTGTTTTTTTGTGAGGATATGTCCATTTAGCATTTTCAGAAGGGGTCTCCAGTGTCAGCGCTTTGTAACAGCTTGAAAATATGCTACAAAAAAACATACAAGGTGAAATGAAGGAAAATGTATTTCTCTTTGTATAAATTGATGAAGGCTAAGTGCAATCCTCTTAACCAGTGCAATCCTCTTTTTTTTTTTTTGGATTCACAGTCGAGGGCGGTGCCTACGCGCTTAGCAAGGCCAGTGGTAGTCGTGCAGATCCGTGACAACTCTCTGGCACATCAGGATGGTCTGCCCAACCTGCCAGTGCCACCGCTCAGACAGACATGCGAACGCTACATGGCTGCACTCGAACCACTCGTGTCTGAGGAGGAGCTGGACCACACACGCCAGCTCATGGCTGAGTTCCTGTCCTCCGGTGGCGTCGGGGAAAGGCTGCAGAAAGGACTGGAGAGACGAGCACGCAAAACTGAGAACTGGGTACATAATGTAGCTAACTGTGTCAGGATTGCCAGATTGGATTGAGTGTTTTGTTATTATTTAAAAGCCACCAGTTCATTGTAATCCTTGCCCAGTGACATCCAGTTCTGGGAAATTATAACCCAAACCAAATTGTAACTAAATGAGTGAACTAGCAACAACAATGCAGCGTAATTAAGTAATTAACTAACCAAGTTGTATGTACTAGACCAAGGACAACAAAATGGCCCAAAATGACCAATCTAGCAGCGCTGGATTATGTGTGAGTGAATCCTTTTCCTCATTCTAATTACTGTTCACGTAAATTATATGATTGTGTGATGCAGCTCTCTGATTGGTGGATGCAGTCAGCCTACTTAGACTCTCGTATGCCAATCCCAGTGTACACCAGCCCTGGCGTGGTTTTGCCTCAAATGCACTTCCAGGATCGCCAGGGACAGATGAGGTACCATGTATTTCAGACACTTCACTATTAAGATAAATATATATTACACTTTGTGTTCTGTTTACTACAATGGCTGTTCTGATCCAGATGATCTCGTATGATTTTATAGCAATAAAAATAAACATACAAAACCCATATAAGATATGACATGAACATATAACACATTACCAGTTTAACATAAGAGTTAAAATAAGGAATTGTAATTAATTTTGCATGATGCTAATGCCTATAGAATAGAATAGATTAGGATTAAAAAGAGTATAATTGAATTACAAAGAGAAGATTACAGTATAATAGAGTAGAAGTAAAGAAAAATTTAAATTAATAGAATAAAGTATAATTGAATTATATCCATTAGATTACAATAGAATTGAACAGAATGTAAAAGAGAGTAAATCAGAATAATCAGTTAGATCAGAATAAACAATAGTAGAGTAGAATTTAATGTTAAATAGAATAATATAATTAAATTAAAAAAGAGTAGATTATAGTGGAGTAGAATTTAAAAGTGTTGAATGGAATAAAATTTCTTTTGAAGAAAAAAAAAACAGAACAGTTGAATTACAATGAGTAGATTACAATGGGCAGTGGTTAAGACATTAATCAGAAGGTTGTGAGTTCAAATCCCAGCACTGCCAAGCTGCCACTTCTGGGCCCTTGAGCAAGGCCCTTAACCCTCAACTGCTCAGTTTTATAAATGAGATAAATGTAAGTCACTCTGGAAAAGGGCGTCTGCCAAATGCTGTAAATGTAAATATAACAATGGAATAGAATAGAGATTCATTCACACTTTTATTTCCGTCTACACATTAAACCAACATAAAAACGTTAGTTATTGCTCAACACAATGCTCTGTGCTCTTGGAGAGGACATATACTGCTGGATATTATTGATATCTGCAGTGTTGAGTTGCACACTGACCTTTACACAGACGTCTCCTTTTCCTGCTGCTATTTTAAGCACACTTTGATGCCCATGGTCACTTTTAACACCACGGTTAAACCCAAACAGTGTATGGACAAATCCAGTGGACTTACACTTCAGTCATGTTCTCTGTTTAGACTTACCCCTAAATTTTTTCACTCACCATGAACCTTGTCCTTTGGGCTGTGTTGTTTGCACACGAGTTACACACGCAGCTAAGCATGCAACAGTTACATGGCCCACAGATTTAAATCTGATCAAACGCTCTGTTGACCAACATCACGGGGAAAGATATTCTTAGATGTTAGAGTTGATTAGCATAAATTCTACTATTAGGATATGAGCAAAATAAGATTTTAGGGCATACTTACTTTAGTATTAACACATTTGTTAGTCCTCATTTATCCTTCATTATCCTTCAAACCGTAGGCACATTTTCTTTACAGGAGAGTTTATCACATTGACATTACATTATTATTCCAACAAGTCAAAGTAATGAATTAAAAGCGTGATGAATGGCTTCATTAAACTGTGCACACAAGTAACTGTAGGAGCATGATATAAAAAAAATAAAATAAATTGCAAAATAATAGGATGTGCTGGATTAAGTGCTATTTTGTAAGCTGCTGAATAATGAGGGTGGAAGCCATATTGTAAAATGAAACCAAATTTGCAGTGATTTATGTGATAATTACATTAAGTACTATTCATGCAGCAAGATATTGTCAATACTTGACTACTGTTAGATGGTTATTTCAATGCTTGCCATCTCCTCAACCATATATCATCTTTTTTTTTTTTTCCAATTGTCTCTTGCTTATTTAACATTTAACATTTAACAGCAGTGACCATCTGCATTTTCTATCCACTGATTGTTTAAGGCTTAAAAGCAAGTGCTTGTGTTTAAAAGAAGCAATTTTGGAAAACCCTGTCTCAGGTACCTTTATTCAAGAAAATCTGGCAACCTCAGAGGCATGAAATATATGTAGGTGATTTGCATAATCTGAAGGGGGAGACAAGAAAATTTACTTAAGCATGTGTATACAAAGTTTATCTTATCTTATCTTATCTTATCTTATTTATCTTATTTTATCTTATTTATCTTATCTTATTTTATCTTATCTTGTATAGACAGAATCTGAATACGAGCAACTTTCCTTGCATAAATATTAACATTTTGGACTTAAATCACTGACGCTGAATATGGCCCTATATTCTTACTTTATAAATTACATATTCATGTATTATATGCCCCCATATATATTTATGGGGGCATTCGTGGCCTGAAGGTAGGTGAACCTGAAGGTTGTGGGTTCGAGTCTCGGGTCCGGCAGGGATTGTAGGTGGGGGGAGTGAATGACCAGCACTCTCTTCCACCCTCAATACCATGACTGAGGTGAGACCCTTGAGCAAGGCACCGAACCCCTAACTGCTCCTCGGGCGCCGCAGCAAAAAAGGCTGCCCGCTGCTCCGGGTGTGTGTTCACGGTGTGTGTGTGTGTTCACTACTGTGTGCGTGCACTTGGATGGGTTAAATGCAGAGCACAATTTCCGAGTATGGGTCACCATACTTGGCTACACGTCACGTCACTTTACTTCACTTCACATATAGTACCCATTTTTTGTCAGGAATAACACTCAACTAGAACAATATTTTGCAAATTTGGCAAATAATTATAATGTCAAACTATTAATCCTAAATATTTTGATCTTAATTATTGTCTACATTTTAGTGATGTTCTTGCTTTGTGTGTTGGCCATTTTGAATATTTTAAAACTTATTGAGCTCTGATGGTTCTGTGTCGACGTCACACTTCATTTTTTCCAAATGTGGGCACTCTACTATAATTAACGGTGGTTACTGCACTATGGAACTATGTGATTCGAGACGCACAGTCTGTTCTGCCTGTGCAGGTTTGCTGCCAAACTGATTGCAGGAGTTTTGGACTTCAAACGAATGATTGATAGGTGAGTCTTAATTGTCTGAGCCAGAAGACCTGATTACTTTTTAATTTTTTGGATTGCGGTTTCCAATTTGCATATCTCCTGTTGCAGTGAAACACTACCTGTTGAGTATTTGGGAGGAAAGCCATTGTGCATGGACCAGTATTACCAGGTGCTGTCATCATGTCGAATACCAGGACCGAAGAAAGACACTATGGTGAACCACGCCATTGGAAAGACGCCACCAACTCACATCACGGTGGTTCACAATTTTCAGGTAACCTTCTGCAGAAATGTCTAGACTGTAACAAAACCAACTGTAATCACAGATATTGTGTAAATATCTCTCACTTGCACTCACCCCTGTCTCTCTCTTCTTTCAAGTTTTTTGTTTTGGATGTATACAATAGCGACGGCACGCCTCTGACGGTGGATCAGCTCTACATGCAGTTGGAGAAGATCTGGAATTCTTCTTTACAGACCAATAAAGAGCCCATTGGCATTCTCACCTCGAACCACCGCAACACCTGGGGCAAAGCCTACAACAACCTCATCAAGGGTGATCTATACCTACACTGCTCAGCTAACTTAGCTTGATTCATTATTTACATGTGCAGCATGTGATTTAAATGAACTGACAATGTTTTGTGGTGTTTTTGTTCTATAGACAAAACGAATAAAGAGTCTGTACGGGCGATCCAGAAGAGCATCTTCTTAGTGTGCCTGGACGCCCCGATGCCCCGTGCGTCAGATGAGATCTACTACAGTAAAGTGGCTGCACAGATGCTGCATGGAGGAGGAAGCCGCTGGAACAGTGGGAACCGCTGGTTTGATAAAACACTACAGGTTTGTGATGGAGTTCAACACACACACACACACACACACACACACACAAACGCACACACACACCCTGCAGTCTTACATGTATGTGCATTTATATATACAAAAAAATCTGATTCATAATAATTTAAAATAGTCCAATTCATCAACATGTTTACTTAAGTAATCTGTTATTGGGAAGATTCCAGGTCTACATGTAAAAATCAATAAATTTCACTATTGTAGAAAAATGACAGATAAAATGTATACATGCGCCAAATAAGCAGATTATTAGCTGTATAAATATCATAGTATGCTGTTTTATTTGACCCACTTAAATATTCTGGAAATATATTCTGACCATATTATTAGTGAGCATGGGTATACACACGCTGCTCTGGGAACTTATATACGTATATGTTTATGGTGTTAACTGTCTCATTTTACTTCTCCACAGTTTATAGTGGGCGAGGATGGATCATGTGGACTGACGTATGAGCATGCTCCTGCTGAGGGACCTCCCATTGTGTTCCTAGTGGACCATGTGGTGGAATATATGTAAGGCAGAATCCATTTCTGGTATAATAATATGTGGGTGTGTCTGTCTGGGTAAGCTGCTAAAAGGTTGAGTTTACTGTGACAACCAAAGAGAAAGTATCAATAAGAGATTGACGATGAAGGTCATAACAACATACCATGGTGCACTTGAATTCTCGAATCTTATTGGTCAGAAGGTGTTGATTAATATTGTGTAACAGCAGCTCTGACAGTAGTTTTAATTCAAATCACGAGTTTATATTCATGCACTCATTCTAATATGTTATCATTTCTAGAGTAACAACTTACACAGGGACTTGTATGATGGAAACTCCAACTCATAATAAACAATTTAAAAAATATGTTATTTAACAAAGAAAAATAATCATTGATATGGTGAAGTTTTCTGTAAGGAGGCATTTATTTAATAATTATGGAAGAGGTCTCGTGTGTCTTTAGCGTCAGCACTAAACTGCTGCTATAATATTAAACGATAACAGGAAGTAACGTGTTTCATCGATGTTCCATTGCTGTGGTATTAAAGGAGTAGAACTCTTCAGGACATGCTGTTATGAGAAAATAATCAACTTTGATTTGCAAAACCTTTTGACATATTGTACAAATAATCAGCCGAGATATGTTGGGTGTCCAGCCTTTGCTGCTTACCCAAAATATTTTCAGTGAAAATGTGTCACATACAGTTTGTTTAGGACACAGTGTGACTTACTGTAATCCTTAAACATGAACAAAATGTTGCTGTTTTGTCAAAACCATGTAACATTATCGTGGCAGCTAAATATATGGACAGTCAAAATGACTTCCTTGATGTAATTTGGTGCAAGACAGGAAGAGACGTGGTGGTCATGTTTGCATGATTGAAGTTTCGCAGCTGTCGCTTTTTAAAAGTTTTATGCACTAAAATTTATTCAAATTATAATATAATTTTACTATATAATTGTTTGTGATATTTTACAAAATTGTTTATTCTGAAATTAAATTATGAGATTTATGAGAATAATGTCATTTCAAACAAATACATGAAGGTGATCTGAGCAAGGATTTATGGAAAAGATTTTGGGTAAGATAGACTTCTTTTATTTGTTATCTATTAATTAGATTAAAAAAGGCAATTAAGAACTAAAGAAATAAGAACTTTCATCACGTTGGACACTGAACACATCTTTGCTGATGTGGAAAATTGTATAAATTAGATTACAGTGTGCTAACTGACATGTGAATGTTGTAAAACGTTTAATGTCTTTAACTTGTTTGTAACAGGAAGAAAACTGAGATGGTGCGAACCCCTATGATTCCACTCTCCATGCCGCAGAAGCTGCGCTTTAACATCACACCTGAAATCAAAAAGGACATCGAGAAAGCCAAGCAGAACATGAATATGTGAGCCCTTTTCATCATGCTATTTCCATCATGCTATTTGGGATTAACTTCTGCAAAAGAATTAATGAGGCAATGTAGAGCAGAGTTGAGTATAAAGCACTCTGTTCATTATCCAATAAATGATTCATGTGTTGTAATTGGAGTCCATCTATTTTGCAGAATGGTGCAGGACCTGGACGTGCGAGTGCTCAACTTCTCGCACTATGGGAGGAAATACCTCAAGTCATATAATACGAGCCCAGACGCTTTCATCCAAATGGCCCTCCAGCTGGCATATTACAGGTGTGTCAGGGTGCTATCTGCTAAACATAGTAGCAATCATCATGAAATATCGTTTAGACATTTTGTGAGCATTTGCAAGATTGTATGATTAACAAAGTTACCTTTTGTAAAAGAACTGATCCTCGACATTCTGTAACCCAGGGCACGTGTCATCTAGTGGTCTTGTTGCATATTTCAAGGTCGTTGTATTAAATCTTTCTTGTTTCGTTGCTGCATTAGGATCTACAATGTTTGCTGCCCCACATATGAGAGCGCCTCCCTACGCATGTTTAAACTGGGCAGAACAGAGGCCATCCGCTCCACCTCCACTGAGTCGCTCAAATTCGTACAAGCCATGGATGACAATTCTAAACAGGTCAGGCAAAGTATGCAGGATGGTTGTGATACTACATGCCTTACATAAATTCTAAATTAAACCAAACAGTGTTTCTAGCTTGTTTTTTTTATATATTGGCAGTCAAAGGTTTTTGAACACTCTATATTTTTGCATTTGCATACCAAGCAGTATGCTCATTTTCAATCTAAAATCTATCCAAAATACTTAAGTAAGCAGTAGAACAAGCACTGAAAAAAATATTTGTGATGTAGTTTACTTACTTTATTGAACTATCTAGATCTAAGAAGAAAAGACCCAGATCGTATGAGTCTTTTATCTGTAGGTGTAATGGATTTATCATCTAGATGTCCTGCCTTAGATAAAGTATTAGAGTAACATTAGAATCTGATTTGTGCAAGATAATGTCTTTTAATCCAAAATCTTTGATGGACTGCTTGATTATTATTTTTTTGTAATCAATTGCCATTCAGCGGGTCCAGGGAGGGCTAGTGGTTAGGCCACAGCGCTCTCACCACTGCGGCCCGGGTTTGATTCCCAGCCACTGGGGTTGCGTTCAACAGTGCACTCCCATTGCCAGTCCCAAGCCCGGATAAAATTGGGGAGGGTTGCATCAGGAAGGGCATCCGACGTAAAAACTGTGCCAAATCAAATATGCGGACCAATGATCCGCTGTGGCAACCCCCTAACAGGGGGAGCAGCTGAAAGAGGGACAATTGCCATTCAGTGCCTTTTTGTTCTGTCTTTGAAGTAATAATGATTAAATAATGAATAAAACATGACAGAGCATGATTTTGTAGGAAAACAAGCAATGACTGGGTGTTGTGATGCAACCTGACATGAAGTGGAATTTCTATTACCACCTGAAAGTTGATTATTTTTCTTGTAACAGCATGCCCCAAAGTGTTTTATTCCTCTTATACCACACCAATGTCAACGATTACAATTTTTAAAATTTATTACCTGTCTCTTTTTATTTACTGTTATTTACTGTTACAAAGCACTGACACTGGAGACTCCGCCATACTAGTCCCTGTGTAAGCGGTTACTATTATAACAATGACATATTAATGGAAACTATGGAGTCTGAACTACTGTCAGTGCTGCTCTTACAGAAAATTAATCAACACTTTCTGACCAATGAGAATTGAGAATTCAACAGCACTGTGGTATAAACTGTAATAAACCATAAATTATCACCTTGATGTGAACTTGTGGAGATCTTTTATATTAACTGGTTACATTATAATAAAATCAGCAGTTATTACTTGACAATTATGTGTAACTCTTTGGCAGAACGCAGAGAAAATGGCCCTGCTGGAGAAGGCCATCAGCGCCCATCGAGATTACACACACATGGTAGGAGTCTTATAATAGATTAACACACTGAATTTTATTAACAAAAATGTTGCAAATTAACTGAATCTCTGGAATACAATCTGTCAATACTCAGGCCATTCACGGTCAGGCAATAGACAGACATCTGCTGGGGCTGAAGATGCAAAGCATTGAGGATCTGACTTCTCTCCCGGAAATCTTCATGGACACTTCGTATGCCGTGGCCATGCATTTCAACCTCTTGACCAGCCAAGTATGTGATTTTTTTTTTAAATCTTTTATTGTGGCTGAAGATCTAAAAATAGCTAGAAAAGTCCAGTCACAAGTATATAGCTTCAATGAAAAACATTAATGTAACTAATACTAATTAGACAGTTTATAAGTGAGGACAAGTTAGGATTTTTTTTTAATGAGTGGCCATTTTCATCTCACTATTTTTTTCATTGGGATGAGTGATTATGAATGGTCCTGATGTGGAGGGAACCTATTTGTAATGTAGTATGTGCTGTTTGTGCAACTGTGGGCAAAAAGCAACATTAAGCAGTAAGTGTGGTGTGACTGCTATTTAATAATTAGACGTTCCTCCAAAAACAAGACCAGATGCTATCCTCTTGTCTTCCATTAGCAAATCCATGGTGCTAAAATTTACATAGTTAGATGAAGCGTAATTAAATGCTCCTAAATGCCTGTTCCCTTTTTGGGTCTCATATCCTTTCCCATTTAAGTGAAATCACATTTTTCTATATTTTATTCTTAAGATCATGTTAAGAAGCTGATCACACATATAAATTACGTATCATGGTGTATGTTTACGATAAAGTCACAATGATGCCCTCATGACTTTTACAGGTCGGCTCAAAGACAGACTGTTTTATGTGTATTGGGCCAATGGTGCCAGACGGTTATGGCGTCTGCTACAACCCAATGGATGATCACATCAACTTTGCTGTGACGGCCTTCAACAGCTGTGAAGAAACTAATGCCACCAAACTAGCACGGTTCCTCAAGGAAGCACTGCTGGACATGAAGGCTCTTCTGGAACAGACGCCTAAGCCAAGCAAGTGAGGCTGCTTACTGGGGGATAAGACAAAAGCAACAAGCAAAGAGGACCAGAGTGGAAACGTAACGCTGGGAAGAAGAAGAAGTATTTGCTGTACCTGCATAAGTCCTCAGGCAGAACGTGAACATGCAGGACACTGACAGTTCTCTCACCCTTATTTCTTTGATCAGCTTGCCATGACGTTAATGTTTGTCCCACAAACATTTTAGTAAGGATCTCTGATGCTGGTGGAAAAAAATGGCACCACCATGTTGCAATGTGTTCATGATACTTCAGTATTTTTGTTAGCTGCTGTTTACTTAATGTTGCTGTTTACTGATGTCTGTCTGAAGGTTTGCTATTGGTATTCCATATCAAACCCGAGTTTTCTGCTCAACTGAAGCACTTAGCTAGTCTGCTTTATGACTGTGAGGTGTGTATCTAAAGCCACATATTTATTGGGATAAATATACATTTGGACACAGTACAGCTGTAAGATCTACACTGTGTTTTTTTTTGTTTTTTTTTTACGAACTTATGAAAAAGAAAAGTATAAATGTCCAGTGAATATGTATCATTAAACTAAAAGGTTCCTTTAGTTTCTTAGAACTAATAAGATTTTCACAAGAAGTTCACTTAAAAGAACATTATTTCATCAAAAATGTTAACATTGCAAATAATGAAAGCACTTTAGCATGAATTAGATCATGCTAATATATGTATGCTTATGGTATCTTAAATTTTTTTTTTTTTGCAAAATAGAGCATTCCTTTAAACACATTCCTGGATAAACTGATCAAGGACTAGATCAGTTTAGCCTCCTCAGGTTTAATATAAGAATACTGTGCTCTAAATGCTCCCTTCATTTGCTGGTATTCCCCATGGAATTCCACTTCCGCCCTGCTTCCTGTAGAACTCCAGTGGAAAAGCTGTTTGCCTTTAAATACTGCAGTTTTTACAGCGTCTACATCTCGGATCTGATGGATCAAAAACAGACATGCCTTGGCTTCATAACAAAAATTTGCAGGTCATTATTAAAATCAGTAAGTTCTTGTTCACCGTTATTACATTTCATTATAATAAAAAATAGTAAATAGGGCTCACATCCTAATATTGCTGAGCGACAGGTGTCCCTGGGTCAACAAGGACAAAGAGTTGATTAGATGACTTCACCAGTAGCTTTCAATTTGACATAATGATTAGCATTAAAAAATAGAAACAGTAGCCAAGCTAGCCAGGATTGTGCTTAAGTTAGCAATTTAACTAGATAGATTAGCTAATGTTATTTTTATAGCTGTTGATAGTAGCTAGCAAGGTCACTAACAATCTAGCTCATGTTAGGGAAACTAATACTGTTATATTGTTATATATATTATTAATGTTATACCTTAAATGGTTAAAATAATTAAAACCAGGTGCCACGTTTGCAACCAGTTAGCTAACACCAGGCTAAATACTGTATCTTGTAAAGGCTTACAGCCAAATTTTGAACTATCTCAAAATCCCAAGCTTACTAGCAGGCTAGCCTAAGTATGGTATTGTGGTGATGCCATATATTCATAGTTTGTGATTTGCAGATCAAATTTAACTTAAAATCTGCCCCTGTTGGCCCAGGAGCACCACATATTCAGCAATATCAGGACATGGTAAAAGCTGCATGTTCAAGAAGTGCCCTAGGATTTAAGCTAGGTTGGAAAAAGACTAGATCTAGGTTCTCTTACCAGCACATATGCAGAGTCTGAGGAGGTTGTATTGAATACAGATAGCGCTCTGATCTGTATCCTTAATGCAGGCGGGGCATCAATGAACACCCGACAAGACTGCATGCTGGAGGATGAGGATGATGAACTCCTAACTGGGTTCTCAATCAAACCAGATGGAGAGAACAGCTGAACATCACAATCTGAGGAGGGAAGCAAAACTTCAAGTCAGTGATTCGACTTACCAAACATCACAATTTGATTGTTTTTGTTTTTGTTTTTGATTTTGTTTTGCCTGGATTGTGCTTCAAAAAAGACAATCTTACTTTTGTCAAAATAAGTTCTTGCCTGACCTTCATGATGGCTTTTCTTCATGTTCTTCTTACTCTGATAGGAAAGCAGCACTCCACTGCCAGGGGTGAGATGGCTTTGACGCACCAACAGAACATTAGAGCGTGAAGTCAGCGTCTTTCCAGCCATCTTTTCACAGATTTGCCTCAGAGACTTTCTCTCATAAAGGGCAAGATTCTCTTCTAAACATGCACACAAACACACACAATTCGAATTCGTAAGCCCCAGCCTTGCAAGGTATAAAAGCAGATTCATCTGGTCACTCACTGTGTCTACAGTTAAGAGAGCTGGACTCAATTCTGATTTGGATAACTTCATCCAGAGGACGGCCAATAGAGATGAAACACCGTCTCTCACTGACATTCCTTAGGTCAATGATTCCCGTGTCCTGAAGAAATAGCTGCCCACACAAACCTGCAGCAGAATGTCAATAGATATCTTTAATAAGAAGATCTGACTGTTTCTTTCATCTATCCAGCAAAGGGTATGGTGCGTCCTGTGACATCTATAAAACTTTATAGTTTTTAAAATAGTGTATAAAATTTATACACTAATTTTATCATGCCACCCCTGTAAATTCTGGTGCCCACAGCTTGCCACCTTACTGCTCTGTGGAGGTTGTGTCGACAATGTTGTGGTGCTCCTCAACGCTGGTACTGTAGGTACAACTTCTGAGAACTTCTCAGTGTCTCCAGCAGGTGCATATGTGGTCCTCTTCTCCTCATCCAAGAATTTCCATGCACTCGTCTTGCTCCAGGCCTCTGGTTTCTGGGTAGGAGCAGTGCTTGGACCCAGGGTGGAGCAGTTGGCACTGTAGCAGGCCTGGATAGTGATGGGTTTGGGAAGGTGGACGCAGAGGATGGGAGTGATGGGTAGAGGGCTGGACGGCCCAAGGCATGAGACAGTCCGAGACTGGATCCCATAACCACAAGAGACTGAACACTACAGATGAGAGAGAGATAGAGAGAGAGAGAAAGAGAGACTGAGGTCCTGAGAGAAATTATGCTAAGAGACCTACAGTAGGATTACCCCTTTTCCACCCACATGGTGCTAGTGCTCGAGCTAGTGATAGTTTGGATGAGAGACCTTTTAAAGAACTGGCCCACATTTCTATCAGTTGAAGAGCTAAAACATTTTATCATCAGATGTCTGAGTGTACTAATGAATGATGTAAAAATAATTGCCATGGAAGATCTTTCGTCCATCATTCATCTTCAGTAACTGCTTTATCCTGGTCAGGCTTGCAGTTGATTGGGAGCCTGAGATGGGAACACGGGGCATGAGGTGGAAATACTCCCTGGATGGGACACCAGTCCATTGCAGTGTACCATGCACACACATTCACATATTCAGTCACACCCAGAGGCACTTTAGCATAATCTGCCTACAGGCATGCATTTGGGAGATGGGAGGAATCTGAAGAGTCCAGAGGAAACCCACGCAGACCCGGGGAGAACATGCACAGAAATTCCACACAGATAGTAACCCAAGTTAAGGATCGAAATGGGGACCCTGGAGCTGTTGGTTCAAGACCAGCAGCATTTTATCAGACTTTGCTGGATAAGAACTTGCGGAAAACCAGAGAATAGTTCTAGATTAGCCACTACCTCTGCCATCACCATCACCACTTTGCCAGTGGGAATTCTTATTTCAGAACAGCAGTGCAGTGGCTGTCACATAAATTGGTATGATATGAAATGTGGAGTACTCAGTCAGTTTGCATGGTCCCACTGTACCTCACTCCACTCCTGTACACCCCAGTGGAAGGAACAGGCCTGGGTGAAGCAGGGCACTGTGAGAGGAGGTTTCTTGCCTTCTTCACAATGCTCATCCTCAACTTCTCTCTGCAATTTCCCATCAAACTGGACACATGAGACCCTCCTTAATGCCACACCCAGGTCGCAGGACACTGAACATGGACCCTGTTCACCCACTTGCCACCTAGACCATAAACACTCTGAATAAAAAACATCTGGAACATATGACATTTGAATTTGCTGCTTCAACATACCATATTCAATTCATGAAGTTCTTGATAATTATCTGATAAAATGAATAATGTGTTTGAACAGAGAGCTTGCCTCCCAAGATCTGAATAACCATGATGCACACTATAATTGTGTGCTATTAAGTGTCAATATACAATGGCTTGCATAAGTATTCACCCCCTTGAACCTTTCCACATTTTGTAGTGTTACCACCTGAAACTGAAATGGATTTAGGGGATTAGATGGCATGAATTTACACAAAATAGCCCATAATATTGAAAGGTATAATGCCATTAAATCCATTATCAGAAAATGGAAAGAATATGGCATGACCATGACTCTGCTTAGAGGAGACCATCCACTAAAAGTCAGTGACTGGGTAAAGACGGCAACCAAGAGGCAAGGGTAACTCTTAACATGATACTATCACCACCATGCTTCACTGTGTGGATGGTGTTCTCATTGTGATAAGCAGTGTTGGAATTCTGCCAAACGTACTCCTTTGTGCTAGAGTTGTGGCTGTGCCGTATTCTTTCCATTTTTAATAATGGCTTTAATGGTGCTCCACGGGATGTTTGAAGTTTTGGATATTTACTATGACAAAACCCTGATTGATACTTTTCCAGAACTTTGTCCTGGACTTGGTTTGATAGCTCCTTGTTCTTCAAGATGCTGTTTGTTTAGATACTGTATGTTCTCTAATCATCTCTGTGCCTTCCTAGAACAGGTGTCTTTGTATTCAGATCATATGATACTTGAATCGCACACAGGTGGACTCCATTCTCCACACTAATTATGTGACTTCAGGTGGCAACCGGTTGCACCAGAACTAATTTAGGGGTTTCACACCAACAAGGGTGAACATGTATGCAATCACAACTTTTACATTTTTTAATTTCTAAATAATTTTGCAAATTATATTGATCCCCCTTTCCACACACTTCAGTAATGTGGGCTATTTTATGTAGATTCACAACATATAATCCCAAATAAGTCCATTTCAATTCCAGGTTGCAACACTACAAAATGTGGAAAAAGTCAAGCGGGTGAATACTTATGCAAGTCACTGTATCTGTGGTTGGGTGGATGGATGGATGGATTCATTTGCCTTGCTGGACAGGGCTCAGTGTTACATGGCACCACTTTTAGAGGTCTGGAGGCAGGGAGACAGGCTGACTCTGCTAGCACTACTTCCATGCCTCCATCTCCCCCTGCAGCCTGCTGAGAGCAGTACAGCACCCTTCTTGCCACACCACCTCCACAGGACACACTGCACACCCCCTGTATGTAGCGCCACCTAATGGACAAAGACAATCATTGTACAGATGTATGTAATATAATTGTCTAGCGGAAACATTCTATTGTCTTTTTTTGCATTTACACATCATGAGAATATTAGTGCTGGCTGGAAAAAGCTATATTTCTTGTCACCAGACAGTCTATAAATGTATACAATCTTTTTCCTAAGACCACTAAAATCAAGTATATTCATCATAGTGAATAATCATAGAACCAATGCTAGTGTTGCAGTTATTGGTGTACACATACATGGCAGGGCAGGGTGACTGGACACACAGCTTTGTATATGGTTCAGGCTTACTAAAGCGATCACAAAGGAACTCTGGGACATCTAGTCGTGAATTATGGTCCACACAGGAGAACCATATCTGCTGAGTACCTGCATACACACATATCAGAAATGCATGGATGGTCCTATAGTATACACAGATGTAGTAATCAATTAATATCCTAAACTAAAAGTAGGCTCAATGAGTTTGTATACCATTTCCACAAGTCTTAGAGCAGTGGCCAATCACAGGGCTCCACACATATACTGGAATTATTTTGGACCGGAGTATTACAGAAAGTGACCCTGTGTGGTCCTGCTGATACTGGAAGACACATTAGTCCATTACAACTCCATTCTTTTAAGCAATACTTCTGTGTACTAACATTTAAGAATATAAATGCTGGAAATTGTATGATTCTAGTAGAAGTTAAACGTCTTTAAGTTCTGCATTCTTCCCCTCTGCTTTACCTTCCCATGTGTTTCCCAGCCAATAGGGCACACATCCACCACACACGGGACATGTTCAGAAGGTTTGGGATGTAAACAGAGGCTTTCGTCTACCTCCAGGTCAGCGCCACGGTGGGAGCGGATGCAGGACACTGATCTGTGAGCCTCACCTGGACCACACACAGCTGAACACTCACCGGGCTCTGAGATTTGCCATCTGCAACACACACATACACTCTTATGCACATACATCAGGACTAGTGCATTGACAAATGCACATAAAAATATGCTTAAACAAAGTGAAATGTAAAACTCTAGAACTCTTCCCAATAAGGAAGGACAGGACAGGGGACTATATATATTATATATATATATAAACACACACATATATATATATATATATATATATATATATATATATATATATATATATATATACATATATTAACTTTGGGAGAAAACATTTAGTGAAATTTTGATTCTGTTTGCAGTTTTATGACAAAAGCAGCATACTGGAAAATTTGCTAGAGAGAGTTATGTGTAATTTGTAATAATGGGTATTACATTACCCAAAGGTCATGTATACAATGTACCATGTAAAATATAAGTAATGCAGAACATACATAATGCCTCTATTCTTATTATACAACACTTGAACCAGATTTCCAGATGCTTCACCTGGCAGAGCACAGCTGAGTGTTGCAGGTTTCTGTTGCTGCAGGTTTGTTCATCTGAGAGCATGAAGAATCTGGCAATGCCACTGTTTCCATACCCCGTTTCTGCATACAGGCCACAGAGCGCAGCCGCTCTCCAACTCCACAAGGGGCGCTGCAAGGACCAAATTCACTCAGCACCCAACTGCAGGAAAAAAAAAAAAGTGGAGCTGGATTTTATGCACCTATTAGCAGTGGGTGTGGCTGAAACACCTAAACTCAGTCAGTAGAGAGGTGCCCAAATACTTCTGGCAATATAGTAAATATTACCTTATTAAAACAACAATGTGACAAGTGCTGCTTTTCAGTAATAATATATTTATATACTGTTTACCATTTTGCAACAAAGCAGACACTTCATACATATCAGAAAGTTCTGGCGTGCATGTGAACATGAATCATCAGATGAGCTGAGGCTACCTGGGAGGGCAGTCAGGTAGGTGACACGGCTGCAGGGTGGTTGGTTTGGGAGTAACTGAGCTGCAGAGTTGCTCTTCTAGGTGTTCCTGAGTGTTCATGTCAACACACTCCTGACTAACCCTCTGAATCCCTGTAAGACCAGAGACCCATTATGTTCAGAATCCCTCATGGTGATAAATCCACATAGTTTTCAGCACAACAGTCACATAACTGCATCTGGGGAGAAACCAGAGGTGTACAACAGCAGTCCTGGAAGGAGTCCAGTACAGTTTGGTGATTTCCCATATGTATATATGTCATTTTTATATGTTTTAGTTTCAGTTTTCATTTTAGTAATTGCAGTTCCTGTGATAGGCCTGTGGATGACTGCTATACAGGTGCATTTGGATGGTTTCCCCTTTATTTCCACACCACACAGTGTTATCATTAGAAAGCAGGGAGGTACTTTTTTATGTAAGAATGTTAAATTCAAAATCTTCTCACACTACAATCACTTTCATTGTGGCAGCTACTATTTTCCTCATTAAACTAGTACTCTTTTTTTCTCTCTCTCTTGAACTTAATAAGGCAAAAAAAAAACACACAGCTTGTCATGTTATCAAGAAACTGGAAAGTGCAAAGTCCACTGTTCTGACTGTTACAAAGCACTGACACTGGAGACTTGTTTCATAAATATTAAACAAACATCTCCTTACAGAAAGCCCTTTCAATGATTATATGTTTTTTTCTTTGTCTGTTTAATTAATAGCACTTTTTAAAATCTTTTTAAAATCCACCAAACAAGTACCTGTGAATGAGCTGTTACTACAGAAATGGCAACATATTGAAATGGGAAAGCATGCATTAGCATGTATAATTAATGTGATTATATTTTTGTATTTCAGTTTATAAATATTCTTGTTCAGTTTTAGGTTTTTGTTACCTATATTAATTCTTGTTCAAAGATACCTAGGTCCCATTTCCTCAAACATCATAAAGCAACCATCATCTTAATTAGAGAGAATGTTCAGTGTGATGCTTGCTCTACCATTTAACCACGAACTTTGTGCTATGAAGATTTTTTGGGAAACTCAACTCTGATGCAACGCAGCAGTTCAATACCAGGTCAAGTAAGTATGTTAGGAAATCAACCTGTGCTGGACTCCAGCTCTCCAGGTCTGGAAACTGGGGCAATCCCACACTAAACCAACGCATCCTTTTTTTTGTACTATCATGAATCAGCTCAGTGACGTTCACATAGATGTGACTTCTTCCTTTTGGCCTTCTCTCGTACCTGAGCCACAGGTTACAGAACAAGATGAAATGACAGTGGACCATCGACCCTTTATTATCTTCTCCACTGGTTCAACATCTGGCATGTAGTACTGATAGGTGATGTTTGGACTCGTGATGTCTCCGTATTCCCTTCCATATTTTCGATACACCTGAGAATACATATGAACAATAACCCAAAATAATTGTATTGTTAGATATTTTAGGAATAATTTAATATTAGGTAAGCTATTACAAACATTACAAACTTGTTCAAATGTACAGATACATCAGTAACCCCCACATTTTTTAGCTGAGGGAAAACAAACAAACTGATGTGATTATGCAATAGTTCCCACCCACCTGTATGTAGATCTTGTCTGTGATTGGTCCGGACAGAATGAGCTCCTCTGTGTGAGGTAGGAGGTCAGGGGTGAGGTAGAGGTTATAGATCATGTGGTTCTCCTCCAAAGGTGAAGGGTGGGTTGTGTTTAATGCTATATCCCCATCTCCAGCTACTATATATTCATCATTCACCAGCATGGCTACACCAAAACAGAATTGTGGATTTTTTTGTATTTTTATATACAAATACACACACTGTAGTAATACAAAACATTTGTACTGTAAAAGCTATTTTCAAAATTTACCCATATGTGTGAAAACTGGATTCCAGTTATTAATGTGGACCTGAGAGGCGTTCACTGGCAGAATGAGGAAAGTGACATACTCTGAAATGAAAGCAAAGCAAAATAAAGCAGAGTATGTTTATGAACAAAAACATGCAGCAGTTGAGAAGAATAAAGGTTTAGTACCTTTGGCCTCTCCACCTGTGTAAGAGCCAGTAATAAGATGGCAGGTGTTGCCTTTTCCTCCACACACCCCGCAAACATCCTCCACTTTCCCAGAGTGCAACACTCCATCACAGCCAAACACCTAAGAAAAGACCACGAGGACTCTTAGAGAAGTACAGCTTTTGACTAATATTTCCTACTCCATATAACTGCTTTTATTCCTTATCCATTTAATTTCACATGCACCTATAATGAGTAATTAATGCCTTAACATACACAATGTTTCCCTCATGTTCTGTTTAGATTAGCAATGGACATCCCAACTTAGCACTGGAGGTCATCTTTTTTTTTATTTTTTCTATTTTCTAGCAATACAGCTGTAAAGTGTATTGTAAAATACGTATACATACTTTACCTTATCTAATATCATTCATTTTTTAGGAATACAAACAAATATTTATGGATAATTTATATTTATTTGTGACATGACTGTTGATAAGAGATGCTGGAAAATAGACAGACATTTGAAAAACTAGCTCTTAAAAAATAATAATTAAACAAAACACCTCAAAATGACCAGAATATAATCTCTGTAATATATAAATTAACCTAAGCACATAGCACTAGTAACAATACTAGTAGTATTTTTTAAATAATAGTATTTTTAAATACTTTAAATACTTCCTCTCATCAGGAGACATGATTTAAAGAAGCACTTTAAAGTTTCAGTAAAATAATTGTTGACGAGTTTTCCCATTTTGCAGCTGACCCTGTCCTGCTGAAACTATATATAAATAGTGAGTAGCTTTTTGAAGAAAAGGGGTGGGGCTCAATGCTGTTGTGGCTGGGGGCGGAGTTAATTTAGGGGCCAGAAAATCCAAACAGAAGCCTGAAACTAAGGAACTAACCAAATGCACTGCATTGCAATATTGTGAATGACAATTTTTTGTCTTTATGTTTTTTTTTGTGTGTTTTTGTTTACATCATTATTATAGCTATCGAAACACATTTAAGCTTCCTTAACTGCACCTTCAATTTGCTTATTTATACCTACTTACTTTCTACTTACTTACTACCTACTTACTATGTACTTTACTGACAATTATGTCAACATTTTGGATTTCTTTAACACATTTGCTTTAGAAACTTTGCAGTACTGAATAAAATACTTGCATACAGGACTCCCTTCTATGCATTGCTGACAGTACCTTGCACTTCCCGTTAAGGCAGGCAGTAACAGAGCCAGCACTGACAGGGCCATCAAGTTCACACCTCGTCCCGTCGATAAACTGAGCCCCACGACTCACCATGAAGTCCTGCTCACGAGAGCGACACATCAGCTTACACTGAGCATCACCTTATCACCACATACCGAGAGACAGAAAGAGAGATAACCATTTTAATAGAAACCCACAGAAGCTCACAGAACCCAAAATAAATGTTATTTTGTTATAATTAGCATCTTGGACAGTTATTATCAGGTTAGCTGACCTGAAATGAAACCAACTGCAGGAATCCATGAGTAGGCTGTGGTTGAATATGCAGAAAGCAGGAGGGGTTGATGGTCTGTATCTGAGCACTGCTGGGCCATGAACTCAAGCTGGTTACTTTCACATGGCTAAGACAGGACAAGAGATGACTATTTCATCAGGCATGTGGAACTTACTCTACTAACTCTGACACAAATGTCACATATTGATTATTGAGTTCGTCTTTAAAGCGTAAGATGGGAAAGAAGCATCTGAATCTATTATCAACACTTTCAATATGTTATCAAGTAGGCCACCAAATCCAGTAAAGCATACAGTTATAAACAAACTTGCTTATGGTGCAGTAATACCGATTCTCTTGCTATATATGCTATATCTGTCTCTTGCTAGGACAGCATGTGTAGTTGGTTCACAGTTGGATTAGCTGAGACTTAATGCAAACATGACTAGTGGAAATGTACCTGTCGATTACAAAGTTCAGCCTCCATCTCTTCTCCCTCACAGTTTCTTCCTCCAAATGCTGGCCTACAATTAACCACACATATAGCAAAAGAATTAAAAGTCACATAACATGCACAGGGCAAAAAGACAAGTCATAGAAGCACTTGCTATATATATTTTTTGTATAAGTACCTACTTCCAAATGACCTTGTTTTCTTCATAAGGTTGTCTGTTCATGTGATCAATATGCAAAATAAGCTTTTATACCACATGCTCGATTCTGATTGTTTCGATACTGCACATAAACAGATTTTATACACGTCTGTAATCTTTTATATGGTTATGTTTTCCATGAGGAGCCATTGAAATAGCATTTTTGTAAGGAGTCTCCAGTGTTAGAGCTTTGTAACAGCCAGTGGTAATGCTGTCTCTTTGTGTTATCTTTTCAGAAACAGGAGAGTCTTCAGGACAGAGGACTTTGCAAAACTGTTTATAGCTGCTATAAGGTAATTTAATGTTTTGCTGATGTAACTACAAATGGATAGAAATTACGGCGTGTCACTCTTTAATTGATTAAAATATGTAATTGTTGAATCTGTTGTAACTGCTGTGAATAAAACACTTATGCTGTCATGGGACAATAATCCACTTTGGGGTGGGCTGCATCACACCACCCCATCATTGATTATTTTCCTATACCAGCATGCTCTGTCATGTTTTATTCCTTACATAGCACATGCATACCTGGGATTGTTGCACTCTCTCTTTCGGTATGTGATCCCTCCTCCACAGGTGCGTGAACAGGAGGAGTATTCAGACCAGGATGACCAGGAGCCATGAACCAGCAGAGAGGAGCTCAGTTTGGACGCAGATACACAACGGCCCTTTAAACACCACTGAGACAGAACACACCTAACATTAAATGCTGCTGTAAAACATAGGGTTCCAGGGGAATGATAGTTGGCTGTGTGTGCACAAAGGAAAATCCTTCACACAAGATTGATTATATTTGATACCTGATTTAGTCCACATTCAGTGCCGTCCAACAGCGGCACAAGAAGTCGGGTGCAGGTGCTGCGATCGCCAGGGATGATATGGCAGGACAGAACTCGACAGGTAGCCTAGACATATAATGTATAAAGTCTGGACAGAGTAGTTTATAACCACACTGCATAATACAGCAATTGTTATTAAGATATAACTCAGGTGATCTATAGTTTGGGTTAAAGAGGTTGTTAAGTAAGGAATAAATCATAATGGTGCTATTATAGAAAAATAATTATCAGCAATGGGTTGGTATGAAACATGCTGCTGAATCACACCACCATGAGGTTGATTATTTTCCAATAACAGCACCCCAAAGTGCTTTATTCCTCTTATACCACAGCGATTTGTCAACAATCTATTTATTATAGAATAATGCATCATATTACAGATTTATAGTTACATTTAATGTTGTGGAATGACAATGAAACAAGTTAGCTCAAGTTAATTGTGTAAGTTGTTACTATAGAAAAGATAACATATTACAACAAGCGCATTAATATAAATGTTATTTGTCTTGGAGCTAGCACTACAGTTGGAGCTGCTATTATAGAAAATTAATCAACACCTTCTAACCAATCAAAACCAGTCGAGAATTCAACAGTGCTCTGTTATAATGACGTTTAGGTGTTTCCTCTATAGAATAATCATATTATAATAAAGGCATTTTAGAATGTGTGATTTACAATATTCCCATGCAATGGATTGTCTTTTTACTTTCTTTATTTTCTGTACTTTTATTGTCCAGAAATTAACCCCACCCCCAGAACAGCTCATTTCTGCCCCTTTTCCTTGAAACATGGCTTACTAGGCATATGTATTTTCAGTTTGAGGGAAAGAGGAAGGTTGTCTGTTTTCATTGTAAAAGCAGAAAAGTTGACAAACCGCTTCTTTAATGTAATCAATACAAATCTTTTCAGATCTAAATTTCCTCTCACCATGTCACTGCTAGTGAAGGAGCAGGCAGTGGCTGTGCTCCCGAATGCGATGCGACACTGATCATCCACACCATAATACAGTCCGGGTTTCCACTCCTGCAGCGATCCTCCCAGCACCGGTACATCCTTCACACACTCTGCCTTGCCTGCACTAAAGGTGTTTAGAATACTATAGACATATATCATATTGTATGTATTATATGAAATGTATCATAGCCAGATTTGGACTAACAGAATACAAGTATTTAGAATACAAAATATCTGAATTCAATTCATGATACTTTTTGAAAAGGCAACATTCAGGATAATTTTTTTTTTTTTTTTTTTTTTACAATTTTGGCCAAATCCTTTTAAAATATTTCTCCAATAATAAAAAAATCTTCTAAAAAAACACCAACAAAAAGAAGCATGTTTTCTCAGTGTCAGGAAAACTTTAGGCCTATATAGAAGAAATGTCAAAGTTCCATCACATTAAAGGTTTTCCCAAGCATTTACATACACTATATTCTAACTGTCAAGTATTTAACTTTTTTTAGTGACCATATCTAGGGTAAATCACACATAGCATCAGAGTTAATCAATCTGTACCTGTAGAAGTTAAGGAGCTGGTTTCTGCTGCATTGAGACCAGGTGAGATCCACACTGTTGTAACCGCCATCAGACGCCATTATAAACCCACCACTGCTGCATGTGTTGCCTACGCCATCATGGTTTATTCCAAAACTGGAATAAAAATCACATTTACTAACTCATATCAACTCCAAACATTTTAAGAAACTCAATTTAGCAGCTAGATCAAGATAGAGTTTAAGATAGAGTTTGATAGATAGATTTTATACCAGATTTGCTTCCCTTACCTGTGTCCAATCTCATGTGCAATAGTGATGCCAAGGTCGAAGCCTGTATCTTCTGTAATTACACAATTCCACTGGCTAGAACAGACTCCACCCAGCTGGGTCACGCCTCTCACCTGTTTATTCCCACTGGGCAATACTAAATCAAACCTTGCAAAAGAAAGTGGAAATATAAATGAGAGGTTAAACATTTTTTTATTCATTAAAGTGATCTACAGAATTGCCACCATACCTGGTGATGTACAGGAGCAGGTCTGCATGCAGGGGGTCAGTCTCAGAGGAAGGGTTGACTTTATGACCCCACTCACACACACTCCTCAGAGAGGAAGTGATGTCATCAGAGATCTGAATGTCTGGCTGTTAATTTAAAAAAAAAAAAAAGGGATACACCACACTTTGGTATTGTGACACAGAAATTCAATCCCATTGCAAGCTGTGGTAGTTACCTCTGGCTCAGTGAGAATGATCATACGGATCAAGTGGACTCTTATATTTGCCCCTAGAGTGACATCTCGTAACAGCTCAGATGCCTGGGGGAGTAAATAAACATTCAGAGCAAATGATGTGAAACATCTTCAAATGTTAGATATGTTCTGTGAAATAAGACCATGTGAACACTACAAAATGTGGAAATGTTCAGAGGGGTGAATACTTATGCAAGACACTAATATAGCAAGTGTATGAATGCAATCTTCTAATGCAATCTTCTAACAATCTCTACACTCACAATGTTCAGGTTGGTGAGGATGTATCTCTCTGTGTCCTGCTTGTGAACCTCATGGACATCGGGACTGACTACCACCAGCAGCTCTAAATGAGTGACCTCTGCCCCTAGAAGTGACCTCTGAAGCCTACGATGACCTAAAATAAAATATTAAAAAATCACCTAATGAGAGAGGTTATTTTATATAAAGTTTACAGAAAACATAAGATCAGAAGATGTTTGAATCCTATCCTATTTGACATTAACTGACATTAAAGGTAGAATTATAACATTTTTCTCAGCATTTTACCATGTCTCATGTTTACCATGTCTCATGTTTTTACTTCAAAAGTAAGAGTGCAAAACAGATTATACACAGGGTAAAGAAAATCAAGTATGTTTCTAAAGTAGGTATACAGTATTCTCCAGCAGCCCATCATATTGTGAAACCTGCTTAAATACATACAGAAGATATAAAATCTCACACTTGACTCACACATATAGGATTTAATATCTCATATAGGATTATATATATATATATATATATATATATATATATATATATATATATATATATATATATATATATATATATATCTCATTTAGGACTTCTTTTAAAAACATTTTAAACATTGTGTGTTGTGATACACTACACATACTCATTCATCATCAAATCCTCCTTTTCCAGAAATGAACTGCATATAATTTGTAGATTGTTGAATGTGCCTTTAAGTCTAGTTCTTATGAGTGATTCCTCTTCAGTCTCAGGAACAAATAAACCTTTATTTTGGCCAGAATGTTGTCTATTAATCTCATATGCAAATAAAGGTTTCATGCAAACAACATTTTGAAGAACAAGTTAAAATAATTTACATAGTAACCCAAAGGCATGATGGTGACTGTTTGATCTGTTGAAGTATTTGCATGCATGCTTTGGAGCCCAGAATTTTTTTTGACTACGGAAAGTACTTTTTTTTAACGGTATTTTGCTTTGGAAGAAGGCATTTCACAAAAACTACTAACTATGTTTTAAAATATAACAGAACTGTCCTTGAATTGTTTTAATAGTGGGGGTTTGCAGAGATGCTGGACACAAATTACTGGATAAATTGTACTAAAAAAATAAGGAATAAAACACAATGATACTGTCATAGAAAATAATCCACAATGGGGTAGTATGATGCAGAGTTACTGTACAGCAACATTAATAATTTTCATGAGCCAAAGTGTTTTATGCCTCTTATAACTCAGCAACATTTCCCTACAATTACATTTTTTAATTTGAACAACTCTGTACATTTTATCCATTTATAGTTATGTTTAATATCGAACATCCATGAGACAAGTTTGTTCTTGTTACCAGTCATGTTATAACAGCTATAAACATCTGTTCCCTCACCAGACTCTCTTTTTTTTCTCTCTTGAATCTGACAAAAATGCAGCTTGTCATGTTATCAAGAAACTGGAACGCACAAAGTCCTTTGTCCTGAAGACTTTCCAGTAGCAGAAAACGTACTGACTGTTACAAAGCACTGACACTGGAGACTCCTTTAATAAATTGCTAAATACACGTCCAACATACAAATCCCTGTGTACATTGTAGAAATGATGTATTAGAAGGAGTGCATTAATATGAACCTGTGATTTGTATTACAGCCAACACTACTGCCAGAGCTGCTGTTATAGAAAATTAATCAACACCTTCTGACCAATCAGATTCAAGCATTCAACAGCTCGGTGATATAAATCTTAAATGATGTACCATTGTAAAATGGTCACTCACTCTGTGACTGCTGAAGGCGTGTCCTTACAGGTGATGGGCGGGGCAAGAGCAGGTGTGGTACACCTGGAGGTGTGGCCACAGCATTTCTCAGGTGATCTGAATGTTTGTGAGACAGTGGATGAACGTGTAGCTTTCCTGACTGCAAGAGAAGCAGGCCTTGCTAAAAGGAAGGGAAGAAACCATAACCATGAACCAACCATTGACATGTTCAAGCAAATCGTTACACTTGAATAATGAAAAAAGTCCACGTTAAGTTAAAAAAAACAGGGTCTCACAAGTTTTCCATCACAAACTGAGAGAAACGATCTAGCATCTTCTGGCTGCAATATGTCAAGTTGCTCACAACACGTATTATCCCTCCTCTTTATTACACTGAGTGTGGTATTGATGGCGATCTCCAGGTTGGAGGGACAGGACAAGGACGGCTCGTTTCTCCGCCTCAGTTTGAAGTCTTTCCCCTGGGCTTGAAACGAGCAGTGTCTTCCACTGCTCTCATCCCTGAAGCAACTTACCCACACAAGCTCAAATTCAGGCACTATGGAGAAGAACGTATTTGAAACGTACAGTATGATTAGTGTGACATGCTGAGTAATGCACAGAACTCTCCTTTAATATGCAACTAAATCTACAGTAAACTTTACCTAATGTTGTTGAATTAGAGTCAAAATAATGGAATATGTCCTCAGGGGCCAGTGACTGTAAAAAATCCTTCATGCATAAAATATTAGACAATTAGACAGCTTTAAATGATTGAATTTGTAAGATCTGGTATTTCATGCAAATGGTTATGTAACAAAACACAGGTAAAGCTCAAGATCCACTTAAGATCCATTAAGATGCATTTAAGCACTTACCTTCTCCAGTGAAGTCTGAGACGCTAACAGAGCCGTATCCACCAGGACTGACGCCAGAAAGAGCGACACCAGTGCAGCCATGTTTGTTTAAACTGTAGGATTTAAATAACGGACAGGTTCATCAGTGTGTAAAGAGTCAGATAGAGTCCACATCGATAAGGTGCCACTGCTATGGCTTGTGCTGATCTAAGATCAGTTTTTATGGTTGTTTTTTCAGCTGGATCCTGGTCACAGGTTGTCTGAAGAGTAAAAGTAAACCTGGTCAGTAAGCGCACAAAGTCTCTGCAAAGACACAGATTGAAAAATGTGTCATTTTTGTTGACATAGTGCTTTGAGTCTGCGGGGTGAACGACAGTAAAGAGACACTGTGATTGGTTTTTTACCTGATAAGTGATGACCAGTTGATTGGTCAGTGTGGCTTAGCTGGGGGACTGAAAGAGACAGATTGTTTTACTGCATTTAGAAAGTTGTTTTAAGCTTAAGATATGGAACATGATGTGAAAAACAAGTCTGCAATTCCAGGTCTGACAGACCAGAGATCAGTACAGCTTAGAAATTCCCTTAATACAGAGCAGAGAAATCAGCAATATGCTGGACACCAGACCTGCACGACTGGAAGTGGGGACCCTGCTGTAAAACATTAAACCATTTCCCGCACTATTATGTGCTACCATATTATACACTATAGTAAAAAAAATGATTTTAAAGGGGGAAAAATTTACTTTTTTTTTGATGCAAGATTTAGTTATTTTACTTATTTGCAGTTTACATGTAAATACATGTAAATGTATATGGTGAGTAAAATGATTCTGATCTATATACTCTACATGGCCAAAGGTTTATTGACACGTGACCATCGCACTCACACGTGCTTGCTGAATATCCCTTTCCAGATTTAGTTTCCCCTTTACTGTTATAATAACCTCCACTTTTCTGAGTAGGCTTTCCACTAGATATGGGAACATGGTTATGGGGATTTTTGATCATTCAGCTGCAAGTGCTTTAGTGAGGTCAGGCACTGGTGTGCAGTCAGTGTTCCAGTTCATCCCAAAGGTGTCCAGAGGGGTTGAGGTCAGGGCTCTGCACAGGACACCTCGAGTTCTACCACCCCAACTTTGGATAACTATGTCTTCATGGAGCTCTCTTTGTGCACAGGGGCATTGTCATGCTGGAACAAGCCTGGGCCTCTTATTTCCAGTGAAGGGAAATTGTAATGCTACAGTATACAATATACAATTGTTTGTTTCCAAGTTTGTGGCAACAGTTTGGGGAAGAACCATATATGGGTGTAATGGTCAGGTGTCCACATACTTTTGGCCATATAGTGTATAATTGAATTTATATAGTAATAGCAAAATAATTCCAATTATGTTAGGAAAACTACATTCGTTACTTTGTGGTGACGATGACCTACGCGACATTATGGAAAATCAAATAAAAGAAATAAAATAAAATAGAAGCTAGATATAATTTAATAAAATCAAATGAAACTCTTTATCACCATCCATTTTAAGATGCTCTACCAGTTTGTCTAGCTCGGGTTGTGTTTTGGCAGCTGGATTTTTCAGCAGAGTATTTTTTTTTTATTTTTTATTTTTTCCCTGGACTTTTATTTTGACCAGAGGTTTTTATTACTTCCTGTTGAGGCGCCGCTTCTCATCACACACTGCATGAGGGAAGCGTGGTGTGCTGTGGGCAGGTAAACACATTACCGTTCACGGAGCGGAGACGGTATGTTCATGCTGTGTTTAGGGAAAGAAACTAAGCAGCTTCGATATATTCTTCGATAGCGATTAGTTGTGTAGCGTTTGAGCGGCAGAGTATCCGCGGTGATCAGTAAGGACGCGGTTCACCAGAACATTCGACACAGTAGCCGACTCAGTACCGTAGCGGCGCGGGTTCAGTCCCGAATGCCTCCGCCTGCTCTCTCCTGAGGCACTGCACAGGATATGAAGTAATACCTCATACGCTCTATTTAGTGCACTACGTAGTCGGTAGAGAGGCATTTGAGGCTGAGTCGCGGTTTTGTCAGGTACGAGTCCGGGTAAGCTAAAGCTCGGTTAGCTAGCATGTGCGGTCGCTAGTTAGCTGCTCAGCTAACCGCTAAGTTACTCATTTCATCGCGAAGCGTGTAAAGATGATTAACGGGATATCTGTGTGTTTTCATTGTCTCTTTTCTTTAACTTGTGGGAAAGTTTGACCCTTTTGGACGACTCGAAATGCGAGTTTAATAATACCGGAAAGTTTCTGTGTGTCGGTTAGTGTTTAGCTTCTTCGCTTGCGGCTGCTTGCTGTCTAGCCAACAGTTGCTATCGCTGACGTTAGCCGTTAGCTTAGCTTAAGTTAGCTAACCGTTTGGTTGGTCAGCTGTTGAGCTCTAACTGAGGAATTTACGCCACATTTAGTGGATATCGGATTCTTTAAAAGTGTGAATTAGTATGAAAAAATAAATAAGTTACTAATGTTTGTGAAAGCTGAAAGTGCGCAGTGTCTGGACTTTGCCTAGCATTCCTAGTCTTTGTTTTAAACTGGTCACCTTAACAGGCTGAGGCAGGCGTTTTACCCTCTCTACTAAGATAACTAGTCGATTTTAACAGTCTTTTCTCGGAGTATAGTGTGCATCAGTGCACACTGGAGATCTGTACGGTGTAATTGTTGACGCAAAACCGAAAGCAGTGTGAGTGGCTGTGATAAAAGGGAGTTTTTTTTGGCTTGGAGCCATCAGGAGCAGGATAAAGTACTGCGCATTACAAATGCATTAAACAACAGAAAGACGAGGAGCAAGTCGAGGTTCTTGCCTCTACATGCTGCCATGCCACCGAGTCATGACATGAGTATATGTTTATTTTCTGTCCAGTTGTTTTTAAGGCTGTTAGATTTCCACAGGGAGGGGTTGAGCATGGTGTAAGCCTACACCAGCCCAGGCCATGTTTGGATGGCTATATTTAAGCAGCTGCCCATGAGCCTGCATGATAGTCTTACAGTTAAACTCTTAGTGTCTACTCTTTTGCTCCTATTTGCACCTGTCACTTAATGCTTGTTTGTGAAAATTGCTTTGTACACCTTCTTTTTTTTTTCTGACAAAGGCACCTCATTTCTTCTTTTCCAGACTTTTCTACTTTGTACATACATTATTTTGTATATACTGTTTATGATGACTTCAGTGGTTGCTGACGCCACCCGAGGAAATCGGGACAGAGTGCAGCCACAGACCTCACACACCTCACAGCCACAGAAACAGATTCAGGTAGGCACCCCGTCCATCCACGCAAACAAAAGGGTCGCAAAAGCGTGTGGGACATTTCCACATATGGCCGCGGAAACTCCTCTGGAGTCTCACGGCAATAAATTGTCCAGAGGCCAAAAATATAGCTCCAATTATAGAGGCAGCGCTAGTAATATTTGTTCAGAGAGATTTATCTCTACATTTTTTTTCCTTTTATCTAGGCCACAGCAGAACAGATTCGTCTGGCTCAGATGATTGACAAAAATGATGCCGATTTTGAGGGGAAGGTCAAACAGGTGAGAGCAGTCAGGTGTGATTTCATTAACCCAGTCATATACGGATTCTTTTTCTAGCTGAAGCTTGTGTGTGTCTTTTAGCTCATTGAGGTCACAAGCCGAAATCAGGACGAGTGCATGGTGGCTCTTCACGACTGTAACGGGGACGTCAACAGGGCCATCAACTTCCTGTTGGAAGAGGTTCCTGCCAAGGTGAATGGCATATGTCCTGGCTTGTTGAGATTTTAATCATTTTATGACACAAATGTTTTTATTTTTGATTTCATGAGTCACTGAGTGCCATTCCAAGAAATGTTAGAGATCAATATAATACTTCCGTTAATACTCCTGAACGAGCTTCTGTTACAATGCTGCTATGATGCCTTTGCCAAACGTTAACTTGATCTGTAGGTGTAACCATGGTAGCTATATTGTAACTATGACAATGCAAATTGCAACATTAGGCCATTATTGTTTACTCTGCGTGCTGTGTTTGGTCAGGACTCCTGGGAGACGGTGGGGAAGAAGAAGAGTGTGGGTAAAGAAGGTGTAACAGCAGAGACAAAAGAGCGAAGGGTTGACAAGGAGGGCAGGGGCCGTGGTGGTCCAAACAGACGCGGTCGTGGAGCCAGCCGCACCCAGGAAGGTGTGTAGTACACAAGTTGGATGTGTATACATGTTTGAGTATTTTTCAAATGTCGTATTTCCGTATAACAAGTACGAATGTGCAATTTGTTTTTGTAGGCCGCACTGAGGAGAACGGGTTTGACTCGACTCCAGGAGAAAGAGGAGAGCGCGGGCGGAGAGGAAGAGGGAGAGGTTAGCATGCACGTGAACACACACACACACGCACGCACGTGAACACACGCATGCACGTTGGACTACCTAAGTAATTCACACACCTGTCTATTGTCTTAGGCTTCTTTGGGGTTATGCCAATAAATCTCTATTACATAATCCTTTGAAAACAGTTCTTCTTTCTTTAAGCACTTGATGCAACCCCATTACAAATTAAATATAGCCAGAGCTTAAACTGGTACAATCATTGGACAAAAATGCTCTGAAATTTAACCCTGAAGTCTGGACAAATAAGTTTTGATAACACTGTTTTCAGCCAGGACCCCACAGTTGGTGCTCTGAGCTGTGGAAAGGGGGTTGTTGCAATGTTGCTATTTGTGTCGCGCTGTAACCGTCATTAGCAGGCCACACGGTCAGAGGAATGCATTGAGTAGAGCAGCTGCAGCCAGGAGGAGACTCGAAGGGACGTATGATGAAAGCCAGGCAAAGAATAAGAAATAGTGGCAGTGTGTGTGATGTCCACTTTAACTTCCCTGGTGTTCTCCGTTAAGAATATGTGCCTTTTATTTGTGAATTTTGTATGTGCAGGCCTTTGTGAAAGAATCTGTAATTTGTGGGATTGATGGAAATGTAAAGTTTTATAGGGCAAAGGTTGTAGGTTGCACATTGGCCTTTGCCACTTCTAAACTGCTTGCAGAGAAACCCCAGTGTTTGGTATTCTGTGATTAACCATGTCATCTTATCTGTATTTAGGAGCAGGAGGGAGAGGAAGAGGCCGAGGAGATGGTGTGAATAGGTTCTCTCAGGGAATGGGGTGAGTATAGGTTATCTGCCTTACTTTGCCTAAAAGATGTTACTTCTCCTCCATAGCCTTATCGCTGTCCCTTAGCAGTGAGGAGTGATTGTAATGTAAAAGCAACCTTTCTAGGTAAAATATAGATATGATGTACAAGCATTAATAGCCCACATGGTCAAAAATTGAGGCATTAAGCCTAAATTTGTTCACAGGATGAATCTTGCATGAGTTGACATTTCCAGTATGCTCTGTGTACATCAGAAATGTGTAAACAGTTTTTAAAATAGTAGCCTGCTTGTTAGGAAATGTTTGGGAAGTAACTAGCTACAAACTACGAGACAAAAAGCTTGACTAGCAACATCCATGTCACTTCTGGTAATAGCTAATTACAAAAAACATTTGTTAGGTTAACCTTGGTTTAGTAAAGTAAGAAGCAACACGCAATGGAGTGTACTGTTATAGAAAGTAATCAGTGTTGACGTCCCAAAGTGTGGTGTTCCTCTTTCTATCACAGTAAACGACAGTGTATGTTTTATTTATAGTTACGCTTAATGTTGTGGAATGTCTCTGCAAGAGGTTAGTTACTGTTATCACTTATGTTATAAGAGCCGTGCTGTTATAGAAAATGTATCGCACAAATCAAATATGAGAGTTCAGCAGCACTGTGCTACGAAAACCAGTAACCACCTTGTCTGTATCTTAAAAGCTGACAGAAAGCAGCCACATAACTATATTATATATTATGAAAATGTAGTGTAGCTTTAATCAGCTCTGTTCCATTACTTTTTTGATAAACTAGTTTAACTAATTACTATCTACTTGATTTTGAAAACTCACTACTGAAAAATGTAATTAATCTAATAGCTTTGTTAGCAATGCTACTGTTCCATTCTGTTGATGGGTAGCTAGGCTAAACAATCGAAAATACAATCGGTCTTTGCACAGGCATCAACAGTGATAGTTTTCTGTATAAAAATTTTAATCCTGTCAGCTGTCAGTTGTTGACTGCTATGTTAACTTCTTTTTGTTTGTTTGTTTGTTTGTTTTTGTTATAATCTCTTTTGGCATAAATGTCCCAATAGATAAATATTTATATAAATGGGAGGAATTGCTCCTAGAACAGTGGATGTAACCAAGTGGTGTTGGACTGCAGTCCTCTAGCACCACAGCACTCCTGAGTTTAGCATTACACTACTTTTAATACTAATAATTTAAGTACTCTTTCCACATATGTGGAAACAGAAATCGTATTAAATGTGTGTCATCCTTTCATCTCTTTGGGTGTGCAGGACGTTTTACACTGCTGATTACACTGGCTCTGCTGATCCAGGAGAGACGGCCAACGACACTACTGATGGAGCAGGTAAGCTATTCTCTGTCTCAGTTTTTATAGGAATCATGTCCATAGATGTAATAGAATGATCTGGTTGGTTGTCTGCATTTGGACATGTGGTTTGTGTGTATATTTAAATATCTCAGACATTGCTCTGTACATGTTAGGAAACTGGAGAAACAACCTGGAAGACTGGGCTGCAGAAGACTGGAATGAAGATGTAGGTGACTTAATTTTTTGCTGTTTTATCGTGCATTCATACTAGCAAGCGACAGAGACAGGCGACTATTTATTTTCTATATACAAGCGTGATACCGAGCCCCGTTTCTGTGACAGTTTAATCGAGGTTTACTTAATCCTTTGCAAATATGGTATGATGTGGTAAAGCAACAAATCCAACCGACTGGCTTGAATGATCGACATTACGATGAGCAACGAAGCTTAAAAGGAAGTAGCGGAAATCGTTAGTGCCTCTGGTTGGTGTGTGTTGCTAATCCAGTTAGAGAGCTTTGCTAATCTGCCAGTGAATCTTGTACAAAGCCTAGCATGTAACTTGTTAGATTAGTGTATTATTTAATTTGTGTATAGCTATTAGCATTATCAGCTATATAAGAAACGACTCCCATTTCTCATTAACAACAAACGACGAGAGCTTTGGTGGTGTGAATGTAGGATTATTGATTTTTTTTCTTTCTTTTTTTCTTCAGTGTAGCATGTTTAGCCTCTGCTTATGTATGACTACTTTCCTTTTTCTTCTAACAGCTTTCTGAGACCAAAGTGTTCACTGCCTCCTTTGCGCTTGCTTCCCAGAACCACGTAACACCTGGACAGGGGTAAGAGCTCTGCTTCAACACATTAAAACACTCCGGCATTTTTAAACCTAATCTCTATCAACCCCGTATGTAGCATTTGGGTGATTATTACAGACATGAAAGATTTCCCTGTACTGAGAACCGAAAACCTGCTGTCTCAAGCCTCACTTATAATGGAAGTCTAAGGGCAAATGTTTCCATCCTGCAGGGTCGATCTGAGTTCTCTGTTGCCAAAAGCGGCAGAGGTGGACTCTGATCTGGCTGGGTTGGAGCCGTCGTCCCCAGAGCCGCTCACACAGAGCCTGGTGTTTACCAACTCTCAACAACACACGGCTCGCACACAGACGCACAGCTATGCCTCAGCTGCTGCCAACAGCTATGCTTCTGCCGCTGCTGGCACCTACGCCCACGCCGCCTCGGTGAGCACACACACTTAGAAGACTTATTGTGGCCTTATTTATCTTATTTATAACAGTACATACTTTTGAGCTACTTAGGATATTTTTCAAAACCGATTTTAAAGTCTCATACTTGCGATGTTTCTGGCCTCTGTTGTAGGAAGGAATTGTTAGCATTATATGTGATGTGTGTTGCCAGTCATTTCCAGGTTTATTCATTTTGCACCAAGCCTAATCTTTCGTTTTCCTAATTGTTAACGGAGAAATGATTATTCAGCAAGGGCTTTTGAACTATAGATGGATTTATTGGTAAACCCACAGCTTCGAGCATTTGCACATACTGTTAGAGGAAGCATACACATCACTCGATCTATGCAGATATTTGCAATTATGCTGAAATCTAATATGCAGGCTGTTTTAGACTGAAAAGGGAACTTCCATTCTGAACCAGCTGGAGCTTGTCTGACTTTCATATAGTTAAAAAACGAAAGCAATGCACATCAGTACTGCATTGCTCTATTTGTCCGGGCAAGTAGACAGTGATCAGTCTATAGCAGTTCGTTACATATTCCCTGCTAGGGCTTTTGGTTTTAAGAAATAAAAAGGGATATAGATTTCTAGGTATTATCACTAAATTATATTTGTTTCTCTATTATATATTTAATGCTTGATTATTTTCTGATGATTTATTTCACTTTCTTTCCTCCCTCTCGTTAGTCTTTGGGCTCCAGACCACCTCAGCCTGATGTACAGAAAACTGAGCCAGTCAGTGTCCCCCGCATCACACCTCTGTCCAATCAGACGCCGGTTGCCCTGACTAATGGCAGCCCTGTTGGAGAATCCAGTTCTCCTCCCCCTGCTGCACCTGCAACCTTATCTTTGAATGAACCCAAAGCTGAGTTCCCTGTTACAGTGACTCACAGTGAGTAGCAACTTAAACACTTAAACAAACACATTATATATTTATAAAACTGCTGCATTCCAGCTTTGTCACATCTGTCGCTGAACTCAAGAAATCAGAGGCTTAGCTAGGGGGTTATAACATAATTTAAATAATATGTCCATGTAATGCCCAGGGTGAACACTAGCCTGGGACAAGCAAAGTCTGGGTTATCAGGTTTTTGTTTGTAGTTACCTGGCTGGCAGGTGGGTTTAGTGAACTAGTGATACGTTTTTTTTTTTTGTTTTTTTTTTTTTTGCCCCTCCCATTCCTAACTCATAGCGAAAATGTCAGCCAAATACATGCTGTTGTTGCATTAAGGGAGATCATGTGCCACATCAAAGCCATTATTAGGATAGATTAAGGACTATGGCAGTGAAGAATTACAGGATTCGAGTCTGCTTTCATTCGTGTGTCAGCCATAATGGTCTTGGAGTTAAATTACATTGGCAATCTGTTGGCTTAGCTAATTATGTTTCCTGGCAACCAAAACAAGCACGCTGTCGCTTTCTCTTTTCTGATAGATCAGCTAATGAATTTAATGATTTGTCCATACCTGGATATAGATGCACACACTATAAATTAATGTTAAATTAATCATGAGTTATAATTTGTCATTACTGCAATTGTATTGCAAAAGCTGAACTGTCCCATTCATGCAGACTAGCATTGTGTTTATGGAACAAACCTTACCTTACATTTAATTGGTTTATTGACACAGCGTGAACTTATGAGTGTAGTGATTTAAAATTATGGATTGAGATTACTAGTTTAGAAATGTATTTTTGTTTATTTTGTTTGTTTAAACAAATGTTAATTGAATTTTGAAAAAGCACTGATGCACTGTAGAGCTCAAATTATACTCCATTTTGACTGCCTTATCCTAAGTTTTTCAACAGTGCAAATAAAAAGATTTTTAAAAAACTCATCTAAGAAGTTTTGGTTTAAATTTTAATTATTGTGCCATACAATATTGTGGATTATTTGAACCAAAAGCTAATGTTTATATAGTTTAAATAGGCTCTGTTGAATGTCTTACCTGTTTCTTCCCCAGTGGATCTGAAGGCCCAGCCTGACCCCTCCCCCATCCTCAGTCAGCTGACCCAGCAGCAGAACTCCACACTCCTATCGGACCTGCCGGCTCAGGGCCGAAACCCTTCTCCTCCTCTGCCGCTTCAAGACATCAGTTCGCCTGTGCTGAAACCCCTCGGCGAGACCAGTGCCCCTGCCATCGCAGAATCCCATCAGCCCAAACAAATCAGACCCCAGAGACGCAGATTGCCCCCTCCCTCCAAAGTAAGAGTCTGAAATGTGGATGTTGACGTCTTGTTCTTCTCAATAAATACTGTACACTTTGCACTTGGTACTGTGAGCCTGATAAAGGTGTTTAGCACTTCGCAGCAAAATATTCCCAGGGTAGCTTCCTGATAGGTGCACATGGTGTATTATACAGATAAATTACGTTTAAGGAAATAAGGATGCAATGAGTAAAAAAAGGCTGAAAAAGTGTTGCTGTGAGGATGCCCTGTTTGCCGATATTTTCTTTCAGCTAATGATGAGCTTAACTGTGGAAATAACAATTTTGGTTCTCTATAAATTAATATATGTTACATTATTGTAGCATGGGAGATTGAGTTGCCTATATGGTTTGGTTAGTTTTATTGGAGATTTAAAAAAAAAAAAAAAAAAACATTTGAGTAATTCAGAAATTGTCTGGATTTCCAGATACCTTCTTCAGCAGTGGAGATGCCAGGCTCTGCTGATGTGTCTGGGCTGAATGTGCAGTTTGGTGCTCTGGATTTTGCTTCTGAGGCTGCTGTAGAAAGCCCTGGTCAGTCAGAAATCAGCCAGGAACCTGCTCCTCCTGTTGCCCAAACCCAGAGCAACCTGTACTCCAAACCCAGCACTGTCAGGTAAGGGCATGTGTCTGTGAAACTGTGCAACTTCACTAGTATAACCATAGCTTTAATTGCTAACCATCATTCTTGTCCTTTCAGTGAGCCAGTGGCTGGTCTTCCTCCTGCCCTAACTACCGCAACAATGGAGCCCAGATATACCTCTCCCTCTCTGGGGTTACCCACAGCCACAGCCCCTGCACCATCCACTTCCTCCAGAGCAGAATCTTCCAGTCTACACAAGGAAACCACCACCACCACCTCTGCCACCCCTCTGACTGTAGGGCTAACAGCAATGCTGCTTATCTTAATCCACATGTCGCACTAAATATTTTTGGCGTTACTGAACTGATTTTGTGCCTTAACTCTTATTTTGTTGTCAGTGTGTATATTTAAAAGATAGAAATGCTGATTTTGACTTGGCTAATTTCTTAGAGATCACCTTTTTGTAAATTCAGTGGATTGTTTACTTTTGCCCACAGAATGGATTCAGTGAAGTACGACCCTCCAGTACACAAGATGGTATGTCATTGGTGCTAAAGCACCAACTCGCTATCAAATCCAATCAAAAAAACCTTCCTTAGTACTGTAATTTACTAATGTAGTGACAGACTAGTCCAGTGAGCAGTATAGTAGATTCTGTTGGGAATTAAACTGCAAGTATGAATACCCCATGAGCTAAAAATAGTCAAGTTAGTTTAATGCACAGGCATTTGAGGCTGATTACACATAAACTAGAAGGAAGGACTGACCTTTGCATGGATTTAGACTTTCAACACATTGTCTGTCTTTGTAGCTGTCCCCTCAAGCACTCCTCAGTCCATGTCTACAGCACTGTCCTCTGAGAACGGCATGGCTGCTTCATCCTTACCATCGTCCTCGTCGTCTGCACCAGCCCCAACACCCAGCACCGCCCTTCCCTCCCTCAGCAGGTAAATTCACACCACATAGCTGTTGTACTACTGATGTATTTTTTGACGGAGAATCTGAGAGAAAATTCTTTTTTTTATTGATAATTTCTCTTCCATTTATTTATTAATATTTTTTTTATTTATTTAAAATTAGTCATGTGAGCAGTGGAACTACATTAGGATCTGCTGCACCTGCCACTAGTGGCCTCAGTGTAAGTACTTTTCTCTTTTTGCCATTGCCTACCCAGCAGCATTTGTATATGGTTTATTGTTATATGGTGGATGTTATAGTGAAGTGCCCCCCCCCCCTTTACTCTCAGGTGGCCAGTGATGTCAGCGGGAGTCTGTCTGCCTTCTCAGGCTCAGTTCTCACCTCAAGTGGCCTGAGCAACGGTGCACCAGGCCTGTCTACCAACGGCCCCTCAGCTCCATCCACAGGACGGTCTGCACCAATGCACCAGACTGCCACTGCCACCACCACTGGTGAGTAATGCTGACATAGATGGCCATCTCCCGTTATTCATGCAGCAACAGTAAATCTAATCTCCCTGTAGTTATTTATAAGTGCTGAGTCTCTTTGTGCGTCTCTCCTCAGGCAAAGCACCACCCAACCTGGCTCAAGGTGTGCCTCCACTGTTGGCTAATCAGTACATCATGGGACCTGGAGGACTACTTCCTGCTTATCCCGTAAGTCCAGCCCAGTTTTTTTTTTGGTCACCACGTTTTTATTATTTACTTTTCAGCTCTTTTAAGCTGACCTTTGTATAATGGATTTTTTTTGCTTCCTGTCTGTTGTGATGAGCAGGTTTGGTGTGGTGTAATATAAAAACAGTCTTTTTTTTTGTCTTGTGCCTTAAAGCAGATCTATGGCTATGAAGACTTGCAGATGATGCAGTCACGGCTACCTATTGTAAGTATTTTGTGGTAGTGGATAGTAAGGTAGTTGTGAGAAACTGTGGCTATCATATTCCAGATGCACTATGGAAGAAAATAACTTGTTTATACTAAATTTACATTTTTAAAACATTGCTGATGTGTATAGGTTGCTTTTAGATGCTGTGCATGATTGGTATGTTGCTGTATTTTGTGTTTTAGTGTTTGTGTAATAATTTGTTGTGACTCTTCTCTCTGTAGGATTATTATGGAATGACTGCCTTCCCTGGTACAACAACCCTTGCTGCCAGAGATGGAGGATTAGCAAACAACCCTTACTCAGGTGACTGTCCATCTTAGAGTGTCACATTTGAAAATGCTCTTACAAGATGTTATAAATATTTTGCAAAGTGCTGTGTTGCTGGCTGACTTCATTTGCTGTACTTTTTTTAATTTTATGGAGTCTGTGTGTAATCTTTGTTCTCATACTGCACTCTGAAGGTGAAGCTACCAAATTTGCTCGTGGTGATGCGCCCTCCCCGGCACCCACCACCAGCCTCTCATCGGTTGCCCCCTCGCAATCTGAGCCTGGCACAGTTCCTCCCCAAACACAGGCACCACAGAACCCTGGCCAGGCCTTCCTGAATCCCCCTCTGCCCCCTGGCTATGGCTATACGAGCCTGCCCTACTATGCTGGCATGCCAGGTGTGCCCAGTGCCTTCCAGTATGGCCCCACCGTCTTCATGCCACCTGCCTCAGCCAAGCAGCATGCACAGTACCAGCACCAGGCTGGTTACGGAGGACATACCTATGTTTCAGGTCAGCATCACTCAAAAGGGACTGGTTAAACATTGCATTTTAGGAAGCATAATCCTGCATTGCCTCTCAATTAGGAACATCTTTATGTGTGACTTTAATAAGTAGCTGGTTTTGAAACTTTTTCTATCACACAGGTTTTGATGACCTGTCTCAAGCTCATGCTGGAGGAGATTATGGGAAAGGATATGGCGGCAGCTCTCAATCACAAGCCAAGCCAAGCAACAGCACAGGAAAAGGTCTCTCACACATGCTTTCTTGTGTTACTCAGATATAACTTCCTGAGTTATTTTGGAGTGTCTCAAGACCTAATTAAATATAAATCTTGGCAAGCATATTGACATTTTCCCCCTAATTGATGATTGCAATATGAGGAATAAAAATACAATGACCGCTGACTTAAACATGCCTCTCCACAGCACCTGGACTTTCAGGCTCTGCCAGCTCCGATCTTGGTGCAACTGTGTACAGCAAGACACAGGTAAGAGATTTTTTATATATATATAATGTATATGTTTAGCACATTTCATGCATAATTACAGCTCTTAATCTGGATCTGTTTTCTCCAACCTAAATGAATCTTAAAGAAATACACCAGTGTTTTTCAACCTATCCTTCATCCACTGGGATGAATTTTGTCCAATAAATGTCGAGTCCAATCCATACATGTTAAAATTATGTCACTACATAATGAAAAAATATAGGTATAACTGTTAGACTTTCAAGATCTTCAGAGAGATATGAGAATATGTTACCAACACCATTCTTATGCTGAATATGCCAACTTGCAGATAGGTTACAGTTACAGCTGTGGTAGCTCAAGATCCTGTTAAACACTTGTTCTTTAGGAACATTTGACCTTTGAGACCGAGTGGAAACCTGTTTTTCTGTTTTTCTTTCGAACACAGTCATTTGATAAACAGGGTTTCCCCACGGCGACCCCAGCAACGTTCAGCCTTCCCTCTGCTTTGGGAGGCACTGGACCCCTGAACCCTGGAGGAGCCCCTGGCTATGCCCCTGCCCCTTTCCTCCACATCCTGCCCCCCCATCAGCAACCTCCCTCTCAGCCTTTTCACCACCACATGGCCCAGGACACACAGGTACACACACCTTTAAACTTGGGTCTAAGCAGAAATTAACTGTTGTTCATTTCTACCTGGCAAGGAAATTTACAAACTGTGTCCAGCATGGTTTCTGTGCACTGTGCGTACTGCAACAGAACCATTCGGTTTGAACAATTTAATGACGTGAGACTTTACTGATTACATTTACAGCCTCTTTCTTAACATGCAAGGGCAGAAAAAAAAAAATGCCTGAAGTGCTCTGTACTGCCATTCGTTCAGCAGCAAATATAGTTTAGTACAACTCTATTGGCTATCAAGGGATTTGGGAGTGACAAGAAGTGCTACTTGTTTATCATATACACAGGGCACCATGTGACTCCATCATGGCTGTAGTTTTTCTTGGGTACCTCATATTCCTGATTTGGCAACATTAAAGTTCACATACAGGGTCACGAGTACATCATGAAAAGATACCACAGTTAGACTCAAAACAGGGAAAGAAGTCTATGTAGTGTAGGTGTGGTCTGAACATATGATTTGGATGTCTTTTGCTCTGTGCAATGCGAAGACTCTGATTTGCTAATCACAGCTCCTCACACATTAGCAGTAAAGCTGAAGGGTAATTTAGCTCTTGGATTTAGTTCCACATTTTACATTCTCTGAATGCAAAACTAGAGTGAGCTAAAGTGTAATGTGTTTTTTTTTTTTTTTTTTTTTTTTTTTTTTTTTTTTTTTTTGGTGGGTGTGTGTGATTTGTTTCCTTGAAGGCTCAGCGCAGTCAGTCCAGCAGCATGCAGAAGAGCCAGGGCAAGTCCAACTACAGCAGCTCCCCCTACTGGGCCAACTGATCTCATACTGGAACACAGTCCAAATCTCATTCTTCAGTCCTGCTGCTGGCTTGATATGCACAAACACACACACACACACACACACACACACACACACACACACACACACACACACACACACACACACACAATCTCTCCCAGATCCCCCCTCCAAAGTTTTCCTCTGCCTATTTCTTTTGTTTGGTTTTTTCCTTCTCCAAATTTGGTTTTTCATGTAAAATATTAATGTAAGTATTTATATATACTGTAAATGTTAAAGCCGAACATGAGTTGTGGTCGCGCCATTTTATTTTTTTGAAGGATATTTTGCTTTTGTTTACTTTTTAAAAACTGCAAAGATGTAGCGAGAACGGAAAACTTTTGAGGATGATGGGGACAAATGACTTCGCAATGAGTGGTTGAGATGTGAAAGATGACAAGGAGGAGGAAGTCAAAAGATGGGGGGGCGGATTTCAGGAGAGGTTAATTTTAAGGGATTTAAAGCATTAAATGCTTGAATTGTTACACAGTGGGCTATGCCACAGTAAAAGGGAAAAGATGTCTGCCGAATACTATTCTCCTTTCCACTGGCTCCAAAAGTTAACACACAAAGACCCACAAGTTTTATATTGAACTCCTGTTGCCCTCTAAATAAAGGTTCTGAGCTATTCAATCCTTCGATTTGTTGCAGTTATTTCTTTCATGAGTGTGTTTGTGTTTGCAGACAAGCAGAGTACAAATGTTGAGAACAGGTTTCCTACACAAGTTGGACAAATGCAATTATTAATATTGTTATTAATGATTTAAAAAATCAATAACTATGTTGTTGGAAATACCAACTCCCAGTCACATTGCTGAGTTAAAAGGTGAATTTTTTAAAAAGACTTAAAAAATTAAAAGTACTCTGGTTAAATATTCCATGTAGTATATTTTAAAGCCATTTATGATTAACAGAACAGAATCGGCAACAATGAGACACTAGTTTCAACAAGTTTGCTTAATTTTTTTTCAATTTATCAACTGATACACGGAGAGAGCAGTGTAAATTGTCCACACACATCAAACGTATCCCCACCTCACTTTACCAGCTCTGATTACTGGTTAAAAAGTTCTGTTGAAGGTTTCAATTATCCTTCCTAAGTGGCAGGTTTATTTAGCACACACAAACCCTCTATAACATCTTCAAATTTCAAATCCCAGTTTCAAAATCAGAAAAAATTCTCATCCAAGTCCTTTCCTGTTGTTGATTAGAATAAACATGCTAATTTTGTTTGTTTTTCTCAGTTCTATACAACTTGCTTCCTTATAAACTGTATTCTGTGTTATTTGTGTTGTGTTATTTTCTTCTGATATCAGGTGCATTTTTATAATCCCAAGCTTTTGTGATTTATTTTATTTTTTTTTTCATTTATTTGCTTCAACATGTTGATTTTCTGATAGATTTTGTTAGTAATATTGAGAAATGCACTCTATTAAAAATAATTATTGCAATTAATTATTCTGATGCCCCCAGAACTCATTGAAACTGTCCTGATATGAAATGATGTGGGAGTATGTTTGATTGCACTGTTTATTTCATTAATTTCAGAATGATTTGGTAAATTAAACTTTAAACTTCATTTTTAAAATTTTCTAAAGACAATTAACATGAATTTACTTTTATCTATGTATTTTACCTTAATTACTAACATTATGTATAAAACCATATATCTTTCAACATCACTTACATGATACAAATGCAGTACTAAGGTAGAAATTTCTCAATGTTCAGGCACCATAAGGACATTAGCAACTGAGTCTTATCTGCTCTAGTTTATAATCCTCTATCATTTTATCATCTGTTTTGCTTTTCTTTCTGTGTTTCTTTTTCATTTAATCATAAATTTTGTAGGGTCTGATAAGGTTCATGTAGTGTTTTGAGCCTGCAATTTTGTTCATAACCACAAGAGGGAACTAAGATTAAAGTAAAAACATCCTATGGTTAAGAAGAACTTGTAGATCAGTGTGTCAGTGTAGAATGGTAAAGAACGCTGGAAGCACACAGACAGGCCACATCCAGGTAAATCACTTCTGAAGTGTACAGGATGTCATCTTGCAACGCACTGCTTTTCAGATTTCCTCTCGAAGACTGTCTCAGGTGTCTCTGATGTAGACAAGTAAACGCTACTTAAGTGGATACCTGAGCATCATAACTGGTCTGTTGTGGAGTGGAAAAAGTCGCATCAAACTCATGAAGTGATCAGAATTTTGCACAAGCAACAAAAGTCCATGGAGCAATCCAGTTTCGGTGTGGACACTAAGGGACTATTGTGTTAATGCAGTATTTTGGGGAATCTTTTCTTGACACACACTTGGGCCGCAATATAAACTGAATAAGATCTGAATGGCACAGTGTGTCTCAACGTTATTGCTGACCAAGTAACAAATGCAGTTTATCCATGCTCAGGTGGACACTTCTAACATGATAATTTATTTCTACAATCAAATCCACTACAATCAAATCCACTGACCTTTTTTATAAAATCTTATCTTACACTTTGGGAACTTTGAAATCACACAGAATATATGTTACACAATAAAAACATATAAGAATATAAACTAGTTTCATCCTGAAGCTAACAACTTCCTACTGAAGTCATCTTTTGTGTTTTGCTGTAAAACCAGTACATTTTTGGGATATCTGTTTGAAAATATTAACCAAACAGATTATGCATACATGTATGTATTCAAATCAAACACATAATGTATGGCTAATGCTGTATCAATGACTTTCTTACTCTCCATGAAAAGGGACAAATATTTAAATATAAAATGAGGAATACATGCAACCAGTGATATTTTTTAGCTTAAACATATGGGGGCACTGTATAATTTTATAGTAACCATAAAAATATTTTCTAAGTGGTGCGATTTTTGAAAACACTGTTTTCAAAATTATCGCCACCCCCACAGTTACTATTTGGAGAAAATAACAGCATTGAGTGGCTTCCTGAAATGTTTAACAAGGCTGAAGACACTTGTAGAGAGGTCTTGAACCCAGCTTCATGTAAACTTCATTCAACTTTACCAGATTGATTGTGCCAAATTGTGGAATTGTCAACTTTTCTGGACTTTTTTATTCTGGCCCTGGATGTGTTCACTGATATTTTAACAGCTTTTCAGTTTTTTAACCAATTAAAATTGGCAAAAACTGTCTTTATAACACTAACGAAAACAATCCTTCTTTACATTTGGACCTTGAAGTATTGTTTATGTAGTATTAACTGGATGATGTTCAGGACAAACATTCAGGCCTATGACAACTTATTGCTGTATTGGGGTGTTACATTTGCATGATCTTTGTACCCACATTCGCTGTGTGCGTACACTGAACACACATGATGCACAGTCACTTCCAGTCATCAGACCAGTTATCCCTCAAGTATCTCAACAAATGAACCCAATTCTTAGGTTGTGAATGAACAGTAGTGTGGCTTTGGTTTAACCCTATGTGTGGCTCTCATTATATTAGTCAGTTCTCATTAATCCAGCATACCTTAGTACTAAACAGTATTTTTGTAATGTTTGTGTTCTTTCACTGACCATCTTCTTCTTTACATTAGACAATCCAGAGGAATGATTAATCTGCAGTATCATCTCTCTCTCTCTCTCTCTCTCTCTCTCTCTCTCACACACACACACACACACCAAAACTTTTATAATGTTTATAAAGTCTAGCAGGTTAATACTAATTCTATACCAGACATATCTTTCATTCCAAAATATAGAACTATTTACCATTATAGTTGACTAACCAGAAGAGAACACCTTCTCATTTAAATGTCATGTTAATTGTTCTATAGTTACACAATCAAGCACTACCTATTAACTTTATTTCAGTGCTCAGTTTCTAGTCTAGTCATTTTATGCTAATATTGTATTCTCAACCCTAGTGGCAATGATAACATGATAAAACTAAACTGAAGGGTATAAGCTAAATGTTTGGCTACAATAAATTACTCATAGCAGGCCTGATTATTAGGCCCAAACAACACTGTGGCCAATTGCAGAATTATTTTGGGGACCACCTTTTGTGTTGCGGCTTGTTGGATATTCCACCTGTCAGGATCAGAGGACCCTGTGATACAGTGAGGGGCCACAGAGCCTCTATTGTGTCTACACCAGCTTGTTTTCCTGCTGCCTGTCCCGCTTGCACATACAGGTCAACGAGAGCAGTCTGTGCTGCATGTCTAAATAAAGCTACACACTAATTGAGCAAAAAGGGGCCTCTCTTTAAAAGGATTTTCCCCAAGTATTTTTGGAGGCCAGATTCTCCCTGGCCAAGTAAAATCCAGAAGAATTCAGGGAAAAATTTTTTAGGTGGTCTAGACTGTGCATTAAAAAAATGATCTGCTGATTTTAGTTGTTTTGGAAAAAAAAAATACACACTTCTTATAATTCTTGTCAAAATCGCAGACGTCGCATGGAGCGGCAGTAGGAATGTGCGGTGGAATGCTTGAGGGGGTGTGCGGGGGTGAGTTGTCACTGTTAGCCGTCCTCAGATACTATAGACAAAAGGGAGACACTTGAGGGGAGTGGGGGGAGTTTGGCTCTCGAGGTAAAGGGCTGTCATGCGGGATTTGCGCCCCCCCACCCCACCTCCCAGCCACCCCGTAGCAAGCCGGTGCTCTGAATGGGACTGTTCGCTTCCTGCGTGAGCTGGATAGTTGATTTCACTACACGGTTTTCACGTGTGTATGTTTTTCACCAGTCCTTTACTAATTTAAATCACTATCACACTCTTGCACTTAATGGTATCCCTTTAATGTCATCTTACAAGGACGTGTGAAATTCATATCCTTTGTTGTAGGAGAAACTGGCCGTAATTAGTGTGGATTCGCTCGAATGTGCTGTTCGAGGTAACTAGGCAACTGTTACCAAAACAATCAATCAAAGTGAAATATTTTTTGATGATGCACAAAACATATGCTTACAATAATAAATAAATTATAATTATATATATATATATATATATATATATATATATATATATATATATATATATATATATAAATAATTGTAAGCATATGTTTTGCAAGCATATGTTTTATATATATATATATATATATATATATATATATATATATATATATATATATATATATATATATATAAAATATAGTGATTATACACAGTTGCCAGTTTAGGTACGCCTAAATTATACACTCTTGGCCTTTTAGTCAAGTAAACCTATCATCTAGTGCACTTAACTGTTGCAATTAACTGTAAGCCAATCTGTGGTTACGTTCAAATTGTCAAGCCACCTTGACCTTGTTTGTCAATGGAAGAAGTTCCTAAGCCCAAAGATGACCGATATGTTATTGTGGAGGTGGACTATTCTCAATCCATAAGTGGCATGGTAGTGTGAGTCTAATTAATGTTTGCGTATTAATTTTATCCATTTTCTCCTAATTTGGTCATTGCCAATTGTCACTCACTTGTTCTCCCCAATCAAACAACAGCTGCCAACCTGGAAGGGTGAGAGCCAACACTTGCTTCCTCTGAGACATCTGCAGCTTTGCCAGTGTATCTATTCATGCAACATCACAGCGCACCCTAATGCACTTGGAGAGGAACACTCACACCAGTGCCTACAACTGACTAGAAACAGCTGAGAGAGTAATTCCTTCCTTCCTACCCAGTGAACAGATTATGCTCATGGATAGTCCAGTTTCAGGCAAAAACTCTTCTGCTGTACCCCTCTTTATTAGACACACATAACTGGATGGTAACTACTTGTACATTGACAAGGTATAGCTCATTTATTACAACAAAATTTTCCATGCACAACACTTGCTGTTGGCTGGATATCTTTGGTTGGTGGACTGTTTGTTAACCCAGAAGTGAAATTCATTCATCTTCAGTAAGCATTTTATCCTGCTCAGGGTAAAGGTGGATCCATGGCCTATCCCAGTAACACTGGGAGCAAGGCAAGAGAATTCACTCCCGATGGGACACCAGCTCCATTGCAGGGCACCATACCAACACACCAACATACAACCGTGGGCAATTTAGTGTAGCCAATCTGCCAACCTGCATGTTTTTGGACAGTGGGAGGAACTTTGGAGGAAACACACATGAACACGGGGAGAACATGCGAAACTCCACACAGACAGTTCAGATTTGAACCCTGGAGCTGTAAGGCAGCAATGCTATCCACTGTGCCATTATGCTGTCCAGCAGTGAAATTGGGGTGTTCAAAAACCTCAGCAATACTGCTTCATACCAGCACAACATCTACTACTACGGTACTCTCACATTAGTGTCACTGCTGTGCTGAAAATAATACTTGGTCAGCGATTATCCCATTTCACTGTAACTGTATACCGACAAAGAGCACCTATAAGGTAGGATTACC